>NW_027436719.1:900000-1125229 GCF_047716275.1 Strix uralensis | reverse complement strand
ACTTAAAATATGGGGCTCTGTGCTTTCTTTCCTTCTGAACAAGTGTTACTGTTTTCTGCACAAAAGCGATTCTGCGAAGGAATGTGAACACTTCTGTTTCCCAGGCACAGAGAAGGTGCTAGCAGGGAATTCTCTGCCTGCTTTTCCCCAGTGCTCTGCAAGCTCTCCAGGACAACATAAAATCTGGGGCTCTGTGCTTTCTTTTGTTCTGAACAAGTGTTACTGTTTTCTGCACAAAAGCGATTCTGCCAAGCAATCTGAACACTTCTGCTTCCCAGGCACAGAGAAGGTGCTAGCAGGGAATTCTCTGCCTGCCTTTCCCCAGTGCTCTGCAAGCTCTCCAGGACAACATAAAATCTGGGGCTCTGTGCTTTCTTTCGTCTGAACAAGTGTTACTGTTTTCTGCACAAAAGCGATTCTGCGAAGCAATGTGAACAGGCACAGAGAAGGTGCTAGCAGGGAATTCTCTGCCTGCCTTTCCCCAGTGCTCTGCAAGCTCTCCAGGACAACATAAAATCTGGGGCTCTGTGCTTTCTTTCGTTCTGAACAAGTGTTACTGTTTTCTGCACAAAAGCGATTCTGCGAAGAAATGTGAACACTTCTGTTTCCCAGGCACAGAGAAGGTGCTAGCAGGGAATTCTCTGCCTGCTTTTCCCCAGTATTCTGCAAGCTCTCCAGGACAACATAAAATCTGGGGCTCTGTGCTTTCTTTCGTTCTGAACAGGTGTTATTGTTTTCTGCACAAAAGCGATTCTGCGAAGCAATGTGAACACTTCTGCTTCCCAGGCACAGAGAAGGTGCTAGCAGGGAATTCTCTGCCTGCCTTTCCCCAGTGCTCTGCAAGCTCTCCAGGACAACATAAAATCTGGGGCTCTGTGCTTTCTTTCCTTCTGAACAAGTGTTACTGTTGTCTGCACAAAAGCGATTCTGCGAAGCAATGTGAACACTTCTGTTTCCCAGGCACAGAGAAGGTGCTAGCAGGGAATTCTCTGCCTGCTTTTCCCCAGTGCTCTGCAAGCTCTCCAGGACAACATAAAATCTGGGGCTCTGTGCTTTCTTTTGTTCTGAACAAGTGTTACTGTTATCTGCACAAAAGCGATTCTGCGATGCAATGTGAACACTTCTGTTTCCCAGGCACAGAGAAGGTGCTAGCAGGGAATTCTCTGCCTGCTTTCCCCAGTACTCTGCAAGCTCTCGAGCACAACATAAAATATGGGGCTCTGTGCTTTCTTTCCTTCTGACCAAGTGTTACTGTTTTCTGCACAAAAGCGATACTGCTAAGAAATGTGAACACTTCTGCTTCCCAGGCACCGAGAACGTGCTAGCAGGGAATTCTCTGCCTGCCTTTCCCCAGTGCTCTGCAAGCTCTCCAGGACAACATAAAATCTGGGGCTCTGTGCTTTCTTTCGTTCTGAACAAGTGTTACTGTTTTCTGCACAAAAGCGATTCTGCGAAGGAATGTGAACAGGCACAGAGAAGGTGCTAGCAGTGAATTGTCTGCCTGCCTTTCCCCAGTGCTCTGCAAGCTCTCCAGGACAACATAAAATCTGGGGCTCTGTGCTTTCTTTCGTTCTGAACAAGTGTTACTGTTTTCTGCACAAAAGCGATTCTGCGAAGCAATGTGAACACTTCTGTTTCCCAGGCACAGAGAAGGTGCTAGCAGGGAATTCTCTGCCTGCTTTTCCCCAGTGCTCTGCAAGCTCTCCAGCACAACATAAAATCTGGGGCTCTGTGCTTTCTTTCGTTCTGAACAAGTGTTATTGTTTTCTGCACAAAAGCGATTCTGCGAAGCAATGTGAAGACTTCTGCTTCCCAGGCACAGAGAAGGTGCTAGCAGGGAATTCTCTGCCTGCCTTTCCCCAGTGCTCTGCAAGCTCTCCAGGACAACATAAAATCTGGGGCTCTGTGCTTTCTTTCGTCTGAACAAGTGTTACTGTTTTCTGCACAAAAGCGATTCTGCGAAGCAATGTGAACACTTCTGTTTCCCAGGCACAGAGAAGGTGCTAGCATGGAATTCTCTGCCTGCCTTTCCCTAGTGCTCTGCAAGCTCTCCAGGACAACATAAAATCTGGGGCTCTGTGCTTTCTTTCGTCTGAACAAGTGTTACTGTTTTCTGCACAAAAGCGATTCTGCGAAGCAATGTGAAGACTTCTGCTTCCCAGGCACAGAGAAGGTGCTAGCAGGGAATTCTCTGCCTGCCTTTCCCCAGTGCTCTGCAAGCTCTCCAGGACAACATAGAATCTGGGGCTCTGTGCTTTCTTTCGTTCTGAACAAGTGTTACTGTTTTCTGCACAAAAGCGATTCTGCGAAGCAATGTGAACACTTCTGTTTCCCAGGCACAGAGAAGGTGCTAGCAGGGAATTCTCTGCCTGCTTTTCCCCAGTACTCTGCAAGCTCTCCAGCACAACATAAAATATGGGGCTCTGTGCTTTCTTTCCTTCTGAACAAGTGTTACTGTTTTCTGCACAAAAGCGATTCTGCGAAGCAATGTGAACACTTCTGTTTCCCAGGCACAGAGAAGGTGCTAGCAGGGAATTCTCTGCTTGCTTTTCCCCAGTGCTCTGCAAGCTCTCCAGGACAACATAAAATCTGAGGCTCTGTGCTTTCTTTTGTTCTGAAAAAGTGTTACTGTTGTCTGCACAAAAGCGATTCTGCGAAGCAATGTGAAGACTTCTGCTTCCCAGGCACAGAGAAGGTGCTAGCAGGGAATTCTCTGCCTGCCTTTCCCCAGTGCTCTGCAAGCTCTCCAGGACAACATAAAATCTGGGGCTCTGTGCTTTCTTTCGTCTGAACAAGTGTTACTGTTTTCTGCACAAAAGCGATTCTGCGAAGCAATGTGAACAGGCACAGAGAAGGTGCTAGCAGGGAATTCTCTGCCTGCCTTTCCCCAGTGCTCTGCAAGCTCTCCAGGACAACATAAAATCTGGGGCTCTGTGCTTTCTTTCGTCTGAACAAGTGTTACAGTTTTCTGCACAAAAGCGATTCTGCGAAGGAATGTGAACAGGCACAGAGAAGGTGCTAGCAGGGAATTCTCTGCCTGCCTTTCCCCAGTGCTCTGCAAGCTCTCCAGCACAACATAAAATCTGGGGCTCTGTGCTTTCTTTCCTTCTGAACAAGTGTTACTGTTTTCTGCACAAAAGCGATTCTGCGAAGCAATGTGAACACTTCTGCTTCCCAGGCACAGAGAAGGTGCTAGCAGGGAATTCTCTGCCTGCCTTTCCCCAGTGCTCTGCAAGCTCTCCAGGACAACATAAAATCTGGGGCTCTGTGCTTTCTTTCGTTCTGAACAAGTGTTACTGTTTTCTGCACAAAAGCGATTCTGCGAAGCAATGTGAACACTTCTGTTTCCCAGGCACAGAGAAGGTGCTAGCAGGGAATTCTCTGCCTGCTTTTCCCCAGTGCTCTGCAAGCTCTCCAGGACAACATAAAATCTGGGGCTCTGTGCTTTCTTTTGTTCTGAACAAGTGTTACTGTTTTCTGCACAAAAGCGATTCTGCGAAGCAATGTGAACACTTCTGTTTCCCAGGCACAGAGAAGGTGCTAGCAGGGAATTCTCTGCCTGCATTTCCCCAGTACTCTGCAAGCTCTCCAGCACAACATAAAATATGGGGCTCTGTGCTTTCTTTCCTTCTGAACAAGTGTTACTGTTTTCTGCACAAAAGCGATACTGCTAAGAAATGTGAACACTTCTGCTTCCCAGGCACCGAGAAAGTGCTAGCAGGGAATTCTCTGCCTGCCTTTCCCCAGTGCTCTGCAAGCTCTCCAGGACAACATAAAATCTGGGGCTCTGTGCTTTCTTTCGTTCTGAACAAGTGTTACAGTTTTCTGCACAAAAGCGATTCTGCGAAGGAATGTGAACAGGCACAGAGAAGGTGCTAGCAGGGAATTCTCTGCCTGCTTTTCCCCAGTGCTCTGCAAGCTCTCCAGGACAACATAAAATCTGGGGCTCTGTGCTTTCTTTCGTTCTGAACAGGTGTTATTGTTTTCTGCACAAAACGATTCTGCGAAGCAATGTGAACACTTCTGCTTCCCAGGCACAGAGAAGGTGCTAGCAGTGAATTGTCTGCCTGCCTTTCCCCAGTGCTCTGCAAGCTCTCCAGGACAACATAAAATCTGGGGCTCTGTGCTTTCTTTCGTTCTGAACAAGTGTTACTGTTTTCTGCACAAAAGCGATTCTGCGAAGCAATGTGAACACTTCTGCTTCCCAGGCACAGAGAAGGTGCTAGCAGGGAATTCTCTGCCTGCCTTTCCCCAGTGCTCTGCAAGCTCTCCAGGACAACATAGAATCTGGGGCTCTGTGCTTTCTTTCGTTCTGAACAAGTGTTACTGTTTTCTGCACAAAAGCGATACTGCGAAGCAATGTGAACACTTCTGTTTCCCAGGCACAGAGAAGGTGCTAGCAGGGAATTCTCTGCTTGCTTTTCACCAGTGCTCTGCAAGCTCTCCAGGACAACATAAAATCTGAGGCTCTGTGCTTTCTTTTGTTCTGAAAAAGTGTTACTGTTGTCTGCACAAAAGCGATTCTGCGAAGCAATGTGAAGACTTCTGCTTCCCAGGCACAGAGAAGGTGCTAGCAGGGAATTCTCTGCCTGCTTTTCCCCAGTGCTCTGCAAGCTCTCCAGGACAACATAAAATCTGGGGCTCTGTGCTTTCTTTTGTTCTGAACAAGTGTTACTGTTTTCTGCACAAAAGCGATTCTGCCAAGCAATCTGAACACTTCTGCTTCCCAGGCACAGAGAAGGTGCTAGCAGGAAATTCTCTGCCTGCCTTTCCCCAGTGCTCTGCAAGCTCTCCAGGACAACATAAAATATGGGGCTCTGTGCTTTCTTTCGTCTGAACAAGTGTTACTGTTTTCTGCACAAAAGCGATTCTGCGAAGCAATGTGAACAGGCACAGAGAAGGTGCTAGCAGGGAATTCTCTGCCTGCCTTTCCCCAGTGCTCTGAAAGCTCTCCAGGACAACATAAAATCTGGGGCTCTGTGCTTTCTTTCGTTCTGAACAAGTGTTACTGTTTTCTGCACAAAAGCGATTCTGCGAAGGAATGTGAACAGGCACAGAGAAGGTGCTAGCAGGGAATTCTCTGCCTGCCTTTCCCCAGTGCTCTGCAAGCTCTCCAGGACAACATAAAATCTGGGGCTCTGTGCTTTCTTTCGTCTGAACAAGTGTTACTGTTTTCTGCACAAAAGCGATTCTGCGAAGCAATGTGAACAGGCACAGAGAAGGTGCTAGCAGGGAATTCTCTGCCTGCCTTTCCCCAGTGCTCTGCAAGCTCTCCAGGACAACATAAAATCTGGGGCTCTGTGCTTTCTTTCGTTCTGAACAAGTGTTACTGTTTTCTGCACAAAAGCGATTCTGCGAAGCAATGGGAACACTTCTGTTTCCCAGGCACAGAGAAGGTGCTAGCAGGGAATTCTCTGCCTGCTTTTCCCCAGTACTCTGCAAGCTCTCCAGGACAACATAAAATCTGGGGCTCTGTGCTTTCTTTCGTTCTGAACAGGTGTTACTGTTTTCTGCACAAAAGCGATTCTGCGAAGCAATGTGAACACTTCTGCTTCCCAGGCACAGAGAAGGTGCTAGCAGGGAATTCTCTGCCTGCTTTTCCCCAGTGCTCTGCAAGCTCTCCAGGACAACATAAAATCTGGGGCTCTGTGCTTTCTTTCGTTCTGAACAAGTGTTATTGTTTTCTGCACAAAAGCGGTTCTGCGAAGCAATGTGAAGACTTCTGCTTCCCAGGCACAGAGAAGGTGCTAGCAGGGAATTCTCTGCCTGCCTTTCCCCAGTGCTCTGCAAGCTCTCCAGGACAACATAAAATCTGGGGCTCTGTGCTTTCTTTCGTCTGAACAAGTGTTACTGTTTTCTGCACAAAAGCGATTCTGCGAAGCAATGTGAACACTTCTGTTTCCCAGGCACAGAGAAGGTGCTAGCAGGGAATTCTCTGCCTGCTTTTCCCCAGTGCTCTGCAAGCTCTCCAGGACAACATAAAATCTGGGGCTCTGTGCTTTCTTTTGTTCTGAACAAGTGTTACTGTTATCTGCACAAAAGCGATTCTGCGAAGCAATGTGAACACTTCTGTTTCCCAGGCACAGAGAAGGTGCTAGCAGGGAATTCTCTGCCTGTTTTTCCCCAGTACTCTGCAAGCTCTCCAGCACAACATAAAATATGGGGCTCTGTGCTTTCTTTCCTTCTGAACAAGTGTTACTGTTTTCTGCACAAAAGCGATACTGCTAAGAAATGTGAACACTTCTGCTTCCCAGGCACCGAGAACGTGCTAGCAGGGAATTCTCTGCCTGCCTTTCCCCAGTGCTCTGCAAGCTCTCCAGGACAACATAAAATCTGGGGCTCTGTGCTTTCTTTCGTTCTGAACAAGTGTTACAGTTTTCTGCACAAAAGCGATTCTGCGAAGGAATGTGAACAGGCACAGAGAAGGTGCTAGCAGGGAATTCTCTGCCTGCTTTTCCCCAGTGCTCTGCAAGCTCTCCAGGACAACATAAAATCTGGGGCTCTGTGCTTTCTTTCGTTCTGAACAGGTGTTATTGTTTTCTGCACAAAACGATTCTGCGAAGCAATGTGAACACTTCTGCTTCCCAGGCACAGAGAAGGTGCTAGCAGGGAATTCTCTGCCTGCCTTTCCCCAGTGCTCTGCAAGCTCTCCAGGACAACATAAAATCTGGGGCTCTGTGCTTTCTTTCGTTCTGAACAAGTGTTATTGTTTTCTGCACAAAAGCGATTCTGCGAAGCAATGTGAAGACTTCTGCTTCCCAGGCACAGAGAAGGTGCTAGCAGGGAATTCTCTGCCTGCCTTTCCCCAGTGCTCTGCAAGCTCTCCAGCACAACATAAAATATGGGGCTCTGTGCTTTCTTTCCTTCTGAACAAGTGTTACTGTTTTCTGCACAAAAGCGATTCTGCGAAGCAATGGGAACACTTCTCTTTCCCAGGCACAGGGAAGGTGCTAGCAGGGAATTCTCTGCCTGCCTTTCCCCAGTGCTCTGCAAGCTCTCCAGCACAACATAAAATCTGGGGCTCTGTGCTTTCTTTCGTTCTGAACAAGTGTTACTGTTTTCTGCACAAAAGCGATTCTGCGAAGCAATGTGAACACTTCTGTTTCCCAGGCACAGAGAAGGTGCTAGCAGGGAATTCTCTGCCTGCTTTTCCCCAGTGCTCTGTAAGCTCTCCAGGACAACATAAAATCTGGGGCTCTGTGCTTTCTTTCGTTCTGAACAAGTGTTACTGTTTTCTGCACAAAAGCGATTCTGCGAAGCAATGTGAACACTTCTGCTTCCCAGGCACAGAGAAGGTGCTAGCAGGGAATTCTCTGCCTGCCTTTCCCCAGTGCTCTGCAAGCTCTCCAGGACAACAGCAAATCTGGGGCTCTGTGCTTTCTTTCGTCTGAACAAGTGTTACTGTTTTCTGCACAAAAGCGATTCTGCGAAGCAATGTGAACACTTCAGTTTCCCAGGCAGAGAGAAGGTGCTAGCAGGGAATTCTCTGCCTGCTTTTCCCCAGTGCTCTGCAAGCTCTCCAGGACAACATAAAATCTGGGGCTCTGTGCTTTCTTTCGTTCTGAACAAGTGTTACAGTTTTTTGCACAAAAGCGATTCTGCGAAGGAATGTGAACAGGCACAGAGAAGGTGCTAGCAGGGAATTCTCTGCCTGCCTTTCCCCAGTGCTCTGCAAGCTCTCCAGGACAACATAAAATCTGGGGCTCTGTGCTTTCTTTCGTTCTGAACAAGTGTTACTGTTTTCTGCACAAAAGCGATTCTGCGAAGCAATGTGAACACTTCTGTTTCCCAGGCACAGAGAAGGTGCTAGCAGGGAATTCTCTGCCTGCTTTTCCCCAGTATTCTGCAAGCTCTCCAGCACAACATAAAATATGGGGCTCTGTGCTTTCTTTCCTTCTGAACAAGTGTTACTGTTTTCTGCACAAAAGCGGTACTGCGAAGCAATGTGAACACTTCTGTTTCCCAGGCACAGAGAAGGTGCTAGCAGGGAATTCTCTGCTTGCTTTTCCCCAGTGCTCTGCAAGCTCTCCAGGACAACATAAAATCTGAGGCTCTGTGCTTTCTTTTGTTCTGAAAAAGTGTTACTGTTGTCTGCACAAAAGCGATTCTGCGAAGCAATGTGAAGACTTCTGCTTCCCAGGCACAGAGAAGGTGCTAGCAGGGAATTCTCTGCCTGCTTTTCCCCAGTGCTCTGCAAGCTCTCCAGGACAACATAAAATCTGGGGCTCTGTGCTTTCTTTTGTTCTGAACAAGTGTTACTGTTTTCTGCACAAAAGCGATTCTGCCAAGCAATCTGAACACTTCTGCTTCCCAGGCACAGAGAAGGTGCTAGCAGGGAATTCTCTGCCTGCTTTTCCCCAGTACTCTGCAAGCTCTCCAGCACAACATAAAATATGGGGCTCTGTGCTTTCTTTCCTTCTGAACAAGTGTTACTGTTTTCTGCACAAAAGCGATTCTGCGAAGCAATGTGAACACTTCTGTTTCCCAGGCACAGAGAAGGTGCTAGCAGGGAATTCTCTGCCTGCCTTTCCCCAGTGCTCTGCAAGCTCTCCAGGACAACATAAAATCTGGGGCTCTGTGCTTTCTTTCGTCTGAACAAGTGTTACTGTTTTCTGCACAAAAGCGATTCTGCGAAGCAATGTGAACAGGCACAGAGAAGGTGCTAGCAGGGAATTCTCTGCCTGCCTTTCCCCAGTGCTCTGCAAGCTCTCCAGGACAACATAAAATCTGGGGCTCTGTGCTTTCTTTCCTTCTGAACAAGTGTTACTGTTTTCTGCACAAAAGCGATTCTGCGAAGCAATGTGAACACTTCTGTTTCCCAGGCACAGAGAAGGTGCTAGCAGGGAATTCTCTGCCTGCTTTTCCCCAGTATTCTGCAAGCTCTCCAGGACAACATAAAATCTGGGGCTCTGTGCTTTCTTTCGTTCTGAACAGGTGTTATTGTTTTCTGCACAAAAGCGATTCTGCGAAGCAATGTGAACACTTCTGCTTCCCAGGCACAGAGAAGGTGCTAGCAGGGAATTCTCTGCCTGCCTTTCCCCAGTGCTCTGCAAGCTCTCCAGGACAACATAAAATCTGGGGCTCTGTGCTTTCTTTCGTTCTGAACAAGTGTTACTGTTTTCTGCACAAAAGCGATTCTGCGAAGCAATGTGAACACTTCTGTTTCCCAGGCACAGAGAAGGTGCTAGCAGGGAATTCTCTGCCTGCTTTTCCCCAGTGCTCTGCAAGCTCTCCAGGACAACATAAAATCTGGGGCTCTGTGCTTTCTTTCGTTCTGAACAAGTGTTACTGTTTTCTGCACAAAAGCGATTCTGCGAAGCAATGTGAAGACTTCTGCTTCCCAGGCACAGAGAAGGTGCTAGCAGGGAATTCTCTGCCTGCCTTTCCCCAGTGCTCTGCAAGCTCTCCAGGACAACATAAAATCTGGGGCTCTGTGCTTTCTTTCGTCTGAACAAGTGTTACTGTTTTCTGCACAAAAGCGATTCTGCGAAGCAATGTGAACACTTCAGTTTCCCAGGCACAGAGAAGGTGCTAGCAGGGAATTCTCTGCCTGCTTTTCCCCAGTGCTCTGCAAGCTCTCCAGGACAACATAAAATCTGGGGCTCTGTGCTTTCTTTTGTTCTGAACAAGTGTTACTGTTATCTGCACAAAAGCGATTCTGCGAAGCAATGTGAACACTTCTGTTTCCCAGGCACAGAGAAGGTGCTAGCAGGGAATTCTCTGCCTGCTTTTCCCCAGTACTCTGCAAGCTCTCCAGCACAACATAAAATATGGGGCTCTGTGCTTTCTTTCCTTCTGAACAAGTGTTACTGTTTTCTGCACAAAAGCGATACTGCTAAGAAATGTGAACACTTCTGCTTCCCAGGCACCGAGAACGTGCTAGCAGGGAATTCTCTGCCTGCCTTTCCCCAGTGCTCTGCAAGCTCTCCAGCACAACATAAAATCTGGGGCTCTGTGCTTTCTTTCGTTCTGAACAAGTGTTACAGTTTTCTGCACAAAAGCGATTCTGCGAAGGAATGTGAACAGGCACAGAGAAGGTGCTAGCAGGGAATTCTCTGCCTGCCTTTCCCCAGTGCTCTGCAAGCTCTCCAGGACAACATAAAATCTGGGGCTCTGTGCTTTCTTTCGTTCTGAACAAGTGTTACTGTTTTCTGCACAAAAGCGATTCTGCGAAGAAATGTGAACACTTCTGTTTCCCAGGCACAGAGAAGGTGCTAGCAGGGAATTCTCTGCCTGCTTTTCCCCAGTGCTCTGCAAGCTCTCCAGGACAACATAAAATCTGGGGCTCTGTGCTTTCTTTCGTTCTGAACAGGTGTTATTGTTTTCTGCACAAAACGATTCTGCGAAGCAATGTGAACACTTCTGCTTCCCAGGCACAGAGAAGGTGCTAGCAGGGAATTCTCTGCCTGCCTTTCCCCAGTGCTCTGCAAGCTCTCCAGGACAACATAAAATCTGGGGCTCTGTGCTTTCTTTCGTTCTGAACAACTGTTACTGTTTTCTGCACAAAAGCGATTCTGCGAAGCAATGGGAACACTTCTGTTTCCCAGGCACAGAGAAGGTGCTAGCAGGGAATTCTCTGCCTGCTTTTCCCCAGTGCTCTGCAAGCTCTCCAGCACAACATAAAATCTGGGGCTCTGTGCTTTCTTTCGTTCTGAACAAGTGTTACTGTTTTCTGCACAAAAGCGATTCTGCGAAGCAATGTGAACACTTCTGTTTCCCAGGCACAGAGAAGGTGCTAGCAGGGAATTCTCTGCCTGCTTTTCCCCAGTGCTCTGCAAGCTCTCCAGGACAACATAAAATCTGGGGCTCTGTGCTTTCTTTCGTTCTGAACAAGTGTTATTGTTTTCTGCACAAAAGCGATTCTGCGAAGCAATGTGAAGACTTCTGCTTCCCAGGCACAGAGAAGGTGCTAGCAGGGAATTCTCTGCCTGCCTTTCCCCAGTGCTCTGCAAGCTCTCCAGGACAACATAAAATCCTGGGCTCTGTGCTTTCTTTCGTCTGAACAAGTGTTACTGTTTTCTGCACAAAAGCGATTCTGCGAAGCAATGTGAACACTTCTGTTTCCCAGGCACAGAGAAGGTGCTAGCATGGAATTCTCTGCCTGCCTTTCCCCAGTGCTCTGCAAGCTCTCCAGGACAACATAAAATCTGGGGCTCTGTGCTTTCTTTCGTCTGAACAAGTGTTACTGTTTTCTGCACAAAAGCGATTCTGCGAAGCAATGTGAACACTTCTGCTTCCCAGGCACAGAGAAGGTGCTAGCAGGGAATTCTCTGCCTGCCTTTCCCCAGTGCTCTGCAAGCTCTCCAGGACAACATAGAATCTGGGGCTCTGTGCTTTCTTTCGTTCTGAACAAGTGTTACTGTTTTCTGCACAAAAGCGATTCTGCGAAGCAATGTGAACACTTCTGTTTCCCAGGCACAGAGAAGGTGCTAGCAGGGAATTCTCTGCCTGCTTTTCCCCAGTACTCTGCAAGCTCTCCAGCACAACATAAAATATGGGGCTCTGTGCTTTCTTTCCTTCTGAACAAGTGTTACTGTTTTCTGCACAAAAGCGATTCTGCGAAGCAATGTGAACACTTCTGTTTCCCAGGCACAGAGAAGGTGCTAGCAGGGAATTCTCTGCCTGCCTTTCCCCAGTGCTCTGCAAGCTCTCCAGGACAACATAAAATCTGGGGCTCTGTGCTTTCTTTCGTCTGAACAAGTGTTACTGTTTTCTGCACAAAAGCGATTCTGCGAAGCAATGTGAACAGGCACAGAGAAGGTGCTAGCAGGGAATTCTCTGCCTGCCTTTCCCCAGTGCTCTGCAAGCTCTCCAGGACAACATAAAATCTGGGGCTCTGTGCTTTCTTTCGTTCTGAACAAGTGTTACTGTTTTCTGCACAAAAGCGATTCTGCGAAGAAATGTGAACACTTCTGTTTCCCAGGCACAGAGAAGGTGCTAGCAGGGAATTCTCTGCCTGCTTTTCCCCAGTACTCTGCAAGCTCTCCAGGACAACATAAAATCTGGGGCTCTGTGCTTTCTTTCGTTCTGAACAGGTGTTATTGTTTTCTGCACAAAAGCGATTCTGCGAAGCAATGTGAACACTTCTGCTTCCCAGGCACAGAGAAGGTGCTAGCAGGGAATTCTCTGCCTGCCTTTCCCCAGTGCTCTGCAAGCTCTCCAGGACAACATAAAATCTGGGGCTCTGTGCTTTCTTTCGTTCTGAACAAGTGTTACTGTTTTCTGCACAAAAGCGATTCTGCGAAGCAATGTGAACACTTCTGTTTCCCAGGCACAGAGAAGGTGCTAGCAGGGAATTCTCTGCCTGCTTTTCCCCAGTGCTCTGCAAGCTCTCCAGGACAACATAAAATCTGGGGCTCTGTGCTTTCTTTCGTTCTGAACAAGTGTTACTGTTTTCTGCACAAAAGCGGTTCTGCGAAGCAATGTGAAGACTTCTGCTTCCCAGGCACAGAGAAGGTGCTAGCAGGGAATTCTCTGCCTGCCTTTCCCCAGTGCTCTGCAAGCTCTCCAGGACAACATAAAATCTGGGGCTCTGTGCTTTCTTTCGTCTGAACAAGTGTTACTGTTTTCTGCACAAAAGCGATTCTGCGAAGCAATGTGAACACTTCTGTTTCCCAGGCACAGAGAAGGTGCTAGCAGGGAATTCTCTGCCTGCTTTTCCCCAGTGCTCTGCAAGCTCTCCAGGACAACATAAAATCTGGGGCTCTGTGCTTTCTTTTGTTCTGAACAAGTGTTACTGTTATCTGCACAAAAGCGATTCTGCGAAGCAATGTGAACACTTCTGTTTCCCAGGCACAGAGAAGGTGCTAGCAGGGAATTCTCTGCCTGCTTTTCCCCAGTACTCTGCAAGCTCTCCAGCACAACATAAAATATGGGGCTCTGTGCTTTCTTTCCTTCTGAACAAGTGTTACTGTTTTCTGCACAAAAGCGATACTGCTAAGAAATGTGAACACTTCTGCTTCCCAGGCACCGAGAACGTGCTAGCAGGGAATTCTCTGCCTGCCTTTCCCCAGTGCTCTGCAAGCTCTCCAGGACAACATAAAATCTGGGGCTCTGTGCTTTCTTTTGTTCTGAACAAGTGTTACAGTTTTCTGCACAAAAGCGATTCTGCGAAGGAATGTGAACAGGCACAGAGAAGGTGCTAGCAGGGAATTCTCTGCCTGCCTTTCCCCAGTGCTCTGCAAGCTCTCCAGGACAACATAAAATCTGGGGCTCTGTGCTTTCTTTCGTTCTGAACAAGTGTTACTGTTTTCTGCACAAAAGCGATTCTGCGAAGAAATGTGAACACTTCTGTTTCCCAGGCACAGAGAAGGTGCTAGCAGGGAATTCTCTGCCTGCTTTTCCCCAGTGCTCTGCAAGCTCTCCAGGACAACATAAAATCTGGGGCTCTGTGCTTTCTTTCGTTCTGAACAGGTGTTATTGTTTTCTGCACAAAACGATTCTGCGAAGCAATGTGAACACTTCTGCTTCCCAGGCACAGAGAAGGTGCTAGCAGGGAATTCTCTGCCTGCCTTTCCCCAGTGCTCTGCAAGCTCTCCAGGACAACATAAAATCTGGGGCTCTGTGCTTTCTTTCGTTCTGAACAAGTGTTATTGTTTTCTGCACAAAAGCGATTCTGCGAAGCAATGTGAAGACTTCTGCTTCCCAGGCACAGAGAAGGTGCTAGCAGGGAATTCTCTGCCTGCCTTTCCCCAGTGCTCTGCAAGCTCTCCAGGACAACATAAAATCTGGGGCTCTGTGCTTTCTTTCGTCTGAACAAGTGTTACTGTTTTCTGCACAAAAGCGATTCTGCGAAGCAATGTGAACACTTCTGTTTCCCAGGCACAGAGAAGGTGCTAGCAGGGAATTCTCTGCCTGCTTTTCCCCAGTGCTCTGCAAGCTCTCCAGGACAACATAAAATCTGGGGCTCTGTGCTTTCTTTTGTTCTGAACAAGTGTTACTGTTATCTGTACAAAAGCGATTCTGCGAAGCAATGTGAACACTTCTGTTTCCCAGGCACAGAGAAGGTGCTAGCAGGGAATTCTCTGCCTGCCTTTCCCCAGTGCTCTGCAAGCTCTCCAGCACAACATAAAATATGGGGCTCTGTGCTTTCTTTCCTTCTGAACAAGTGTTACTGTTTTCTGCACAAAAGCGATTCTGCGAAGCAATGGGAACACTTCTCTTTCCCAGGCACAGGGAAGGTGCTAGCAGGGAATTCTCTGCCTGCCTTTCCCCAGTGCTCTGCAAGCTCTCCAGGACAACATAAAATCTGGGGCTCTGTGCTTTCTTTCGTTCTGAACAAGTGTTACTGTTTTCTGCACAAAAGCGATTCTGCGAAGAAATGTGAACACTTCTGTTTCCCAGGCACAGAGAAGGTGCTAGCAGGGAATTCTCTGCCTGCTTTTCCCCAGTGCTCTGTAAGCTCTCCAGGACAACATAAAATCTGGGGCTCTGTGCTTTCTTTCGTTCTGAACAAGTGTTACTGTTTTCTGCACAAAAGCGATTCTGCGAAGCAATGTGAACACTTCTGCTTCCCAGGCACAGAGAAGGTGCTAGCAGGGAATTCTCTGCCTGCCTTTCCCCAGTGCTCTGCAAGCTCTCCAGGACAACAGCAAATCTGGGGCTCTGTGCTTTCTTTCGTCTGAACAAGTGTTACTGTTTTCTGCACAAAAGCGATTCTGCGAAGCAATGTGAACACTTCAGTTTCCCAGGCAGAGAGAAGGTGCTAGCAGGGAATTCTCTGCCTGCTTTTCCCCAGTGCTCTGCAAGCTCTCCAGGACAACATAAAATCTGGGGCTCTGTGCTTTCTTTCGTTCTGAACAAGTGTTACAGTTTTCTGCACAAAAGCGATTCTGCGAAGGAATGTGAACAGGCACAGAGAAGGTGCTAGCAGGGAATTCTCTGCCTGCCTTTCCCCAGTGCTCTGCAAGCTCTCCAGGACAACATAAAATCTGGGGCTCTGTGCTTTCTTTCGTTCTGAACAAGTGTTACTGTTTTCTGCACAAAAGCGATTCTGCGAAGCAATGTGAACACATCTGTTTCCCAGGCACAGAGAAGGTGCTAGCAGGGAATTCTCTGCCTGCTTTTCCCCAGTATTCTGCAAGCTCTCCAGCACAACATAAAATATGGGGCTCTGTGCTTTCTTTCCTTCTGAACAAGTGTTACTGTTTTCTGCACAAAAGCGGTACTGCGAATCAATGTGAACACTTCTGTTTCCCAGGCACAGAGAAGGTGCTAGCAGGGAATTCTCTGCTTGCTTTTCCCCAGTGCTCTGCAAGCTCTCCAGGACAACATAAAATCTGAGGCTCTGTGCTTTCTTTTGTTCTGAAAAAGTGTTACTGTTGTCTGCACAAAAGCGATTCTGCGAAGCAATGTGAAGACTTCTGCTTCCCAGGCACAGAGAAGGTGCTAGCAGGGAATTCTCTGCCTGCTTTTCCCCAGTGCTCTGCAAGCTCTCCAGGACAACATAAAATCTGGGGCTCTGTGCTTTCTTTTGTTCTGAACAAGTGTTACTGTTTTCTGCACAAAAGCGATTCTGCGAAGCAATCTGAACACTTCTGCTTCCCAGGCACAGAGAAGGTGCTAGCAGGGAATTCTCTGCCTGCTTTTCCCCAGTACTCTGCAAGCTCTCCAGCACAACATAAAATATGGGGCTCTGTGCTTTCTTTCCTTCTGAACAAGTGTTACTGTTTTCTGCACAAAAGCGATTCTGCGAAGCAATGTGAACACTTCTGTTTCCCAGGCACAGAGAAGGTGCTAGCAGGGAATTCTCTGCCTGCCTTTCCCCAGTGCTCTGCAAGCTCTCCAGGACAACATAAAATCTGGGGCTCTGTGCTTTCTTTCGTCTGAACAAGTGTTACTGTTTTCTGCACAAAAGCGATTCTGCGAAGCAATGTGAACAGGCACAGAGAAGGTGCTAGCAGGGAATTCTCTGCCTGCCTTTCCCCAGTGCTCTGCAAGCTCTCCAGGACAACATAAAATCTGGGGCTCTGTGCTTTCTTTCCTTCTGAACAAGTGTTACTGTTTTCTGCACAAAAGCGATTCTGCGAAGCAATGTGAACACTTCTGTTTCCCAGGCACAGAGAAGGTGCTAGCAGGGAATTCTCTGCCTGCTTTTCCCCAGTATTCTGCAAGCTCTCCAGGACAACATAAAATCTGGGGCTCTGTGCTTTCTTTCGTTCTGAACAGGTGTTATTGTTTTCTGCACAAAAGCGATTCTGCGAAGCAATGTGAACACTTCTGCTTCCCAGGCACAGAGAAGGTGCTAGCAGGGAATTCTCTGCCTGCCTTTCCCCAGTGCTCTGCAAGCTCTCCAGGACAACATAAAATCTGGGGCTCTGTGCTTTCTTTCGTTCTGAACAAGTGTTACTGTTTTCTGCACAAAAGCGATTCTGCGAAGCAATGTGAACACTTCTGTTTCCCAGGCACAGAGAAGGTGCTAGCAGGGAATTCTCTGCCTGCTTTTCCCCAGTGCTCTGCAAGCTCTCCAGGACAACATAAAATCTGGGGCTCTGTGCTTTCTTTCGTTCTGAACAAGTGTTACTGTTTTCTGCACAAAAGCGATTCTGCGAAGCAATGTGAAGACTTCTGCTTCCCAGGCACAGAGAAGGTGCTAGCAGGGAATTCTCTGCCTGCCTTTCCCCAGTGCTCTGCAAGCTCTCCAGGACAACATAAAATCTGGGGCTCTGTGCTTTCTTTCGTCTGAACAAGTGTTACTGTTTTCTGCACAAAAGCGATTCTGCGAAGCAATGTGAACACTTCAGTTTCCCAGGCACAGAGAAGGTGCTAGCAGGGAATTCTCTGCCTGCTTTTCCCCAGTGCTCTGCAAGCTCTCCAGGACAACATAAAATCTGGGGCTCTGTGCTTTCTTTTGTTCTGAACAAGTGTTACTGTTATCTGCACAAAAGCGATTCTGCGAAGCAATGTGAACACTTCTGTTTCCCAGGCACAGAGAAGGTGCTAGCAGGGAATTCTCTGCCTGCTTTTCCCCAGTACTCTGCAAGCTCTCCAGCACAACATAAAATATGGGGCTCTGTGCTTTCTTTCCTTCTGAACAAGTGTTACTGTTTTCTGCACAAAAGCGATACTGCTAAGAAATGTGAACACTTCTGCTTCCCAGGCACCGAGAACGTGCTAGCAGGGAATTCTCTGCCTGCCTTTCCCCAGTGCTCTGCAAGCTCTCCAGCACAACATAAAATCTGGGGCTCTGTGCTTTCTTTCGTTCTGAACAAGTGTTACAGTTTTCTGCACAAAAGCGATTCTGCGAAGGAATGTGAACAGGCACAGAGAAGGTGCTAGCAGGGAATTCTCTGCCTGCCTTTCCCCAGTGCTCTGCAAGCTCTCCAGGACAACATAAAATCTGGGGCTCTGTGCTTTCTTTCGTTCTGAACAAGTGTTACTGTTTTCTGCACAAAAGCGATTCTGCGAAGAAATGTGAACACTTCTGTTTCCCAGGCACAGAGAAGGTGCTAGCAGGGAATTCTCTGCCTGCTTTTCCCCAGTGCTCTGCAAGCTCTCCAGGACAACATAAAATCTGGGGCTCTGTGCTTTCTTTCGTTCTGAACAGGTGTTATTGTTTTCTGCACAAAACGATTCTGCGAAGCAATGTGAACACTTCTGCTTCCCAGGCACAGAGAAGGTGCTAGCAGGGAATTCTCTGCCTGCCTTTCCCCAGTGCTCTGCAAGCTCTCCAGGACAACATAAAATCTGGGGCTCTGTGCTTTCTTTCGTTCTGAACAAGTGTTACTGTTTTCTGCACAAAAGCGATTCTGCGAAGCAATGTGAACACTTCTGTTTCCCAGGCACAGAGAAGGTGCTAGCAGGGAATTCTCTGCCTGCTTTTCCCCAGTGCTCTGCAAGCTCTCCAGCACAACATAAAATCTGGGGCTCTGTGCTTTCTTTCGTTCTGAACAAGTGTTACTGTTTTCTGCACAAAAGCGATTCTGCGAAGCAATGTGAACACTTCTGTTTCCCAGGCACAGAGAAGGTGCTAGCAGGGAATTCTCTGCCTGCTTTTCCCCAGTGCTCTGCAAGCTCTCCAGCACAACATAAAATCTGGGGCTCTGTGCTTTCTTTCGTTCTGAACAAGTGTTATTGTTTTCTGCACAAAAGCGATTCTGCGAAGCAATGTGAAGACTTCTGCTTCCCAGGCACAGAGAAGGTGCTAGCAGGGAATTCTCTGCCTGCCTTTCCCCAGTGCTCTGCAAGCTCTCCAGGACAACATAAAATCCTGGGCTCTGTGCTTTCTTTCGTCTGAACAAGTGTTACTGTTTTCTGCACAAAAGCGATTCTGCGAAGCAATGTGAACACTTCTGTTTCCCAGGCACAGAGAAGGTGCTAGCATGGAATTCTCTGCCTGCCTTTCCCCAGTGCTCTGCAAGCTCTCCAGGACAACATAAAATCTGGGGCTCTGTGCTTTCTTTCGTCTGAACAAGTGTTACTGTTTTCTGCACAAAAGCGATTCTGCGAAGCAATGTGAACACTTCTGCTTCCCAGGCACAGAGAAGGTGCTAGCAGGGAATTCTCTGCCTGCCTTTCCCCAGTGCTCTGCAAGCTCTCCAGGACAACATAGAATCTGGGGCTCTGTGCTTTCTTTCGTTCTGAACAAGTGTTACTGTTTTCTGCACAAAAGCGATTCTGCGAAGCAATGTGAACACTTCTGTTTCCCAGGCACAGAGAAGGTGCTAGCAGGGAATTCTCTGCCTGCTTTTCCCCAGTACTCTGCAAGCTCTCCAGCACAACATAAAATATGGGGCTCTGTGCTTTCTTTCCTTCTGAACAAGTGTTACTGTTTTCTGCACAAAAGCGATTCTGCGAAGCAATGTGAACACTTCTGTTTCCCAGGCACAGAGAAGGTGCTAGCAGGGAATTCTCTGCTTGCTTTTCCCCAGTGCTCTGCAAGCTCTCCAGGACAACATAAAATCTGAGGCTCTGTGCTTTCTTTTGTTCTGAAAAAGTGTTACTGTTGTCTGCACAAAAGCGATTCTGCGAAGCAATGTGAAGACTTCTGCTTCCCAGGCACAGAGAAGGTGCTAGCAGGGAATTGTCTGCCTGCCTTTCCCCAGTGCTCTGCAAGCTCTCCAGGACAACATAAAATCTGGGGCTCTGTGCTTTCTTTCGTCTGAACAAGTGTTACTGTTTTCTGCACAAAAGCGATTCTGCGAAGCAATGTGAACAGGCACAGAGAAGGTGCTAGCAGGGAATTCTCTGCCTGCCTTTCCCCAGTGCTCTGCAAGCTCTCCAGGACAACATAAAATCTGGGGCTCTGTGCTTTCTTTCGTCTGAACAAGTGTTACAGTTTTCTGCACAAAAGCGATTCTGCGAAGGAATGTGAACAGGCACAGAGAAGGTGCTAGCAGGGAATTCTCTGCCTGCCTTTCCCCAGTGCTCTGCAAGCTCTCCAGCACAACATAAAATCTGGGGCTCTGTGCTTTCTTTCGTTCTGAACAAGTGTTACTGTTTTCTGCACAAAAGCGATTCTGCGAAGCAATGTGAACACTTCTGCTTCCCAGGCACAGAGAAGGTGCTAGCAGGGAATTCTCTGCCTGCCTTTCCCCAGTGCTCTGCAAGCTCTCCAGGACAACATAAAATCTGGGGCTCTGTGCTTTCTTTCGTTCTGAACAAGTGTTACTGTTTTCTGCACAAAAGCGATTCTGCGAAGCAATGTGAACACTTCTGTTTCCCAGGCACAGAGAAGGTGCTAGCAGGGAATTCTCTGCCTGCTTTTCCCCAGTGCTCTGCAAGCTCTCCAGGACAACATAAAATCTGGGGCTCTGTGCTTTCTTTCGTTCTGAACAAGTGTTATTGTTTTCTGCACAAAAGCGATTCTGCGAAGCAATGTGAAGACTTCTGCTTCCCAGGCACAGAGAAGGTGCTAGCAGGGAATTCTCTGCCTACCTTTCCCCAGTGCTCTGCAAGCTCTCCAGGACAACATAAAATCTGGGGCTCTGTGCTTTCTTTCGTTCTGAACAAGTGTTACTGTTTTCTGCACAAAAGCGATTCTGCGAAGCAATGGGAACACTTCTCTTTCCCAGGCACAGGGAAGGTGCTAGCAGGGAATTCTCTGCCTGCTTTTCCCCAGTGCTCTGCAAGCTCTCCAGGACAACATAAAATCTGGGGCTCTGTGCTTTCTTTTGTTCTGAACAAGTGTTACTGTTATCTGCACAAAAGCGATTCTGCGAAGCAATGTGAACACTTCTGTTTCCCAGGCACAGAGAAGGTGCTAGCAGGGAATTCTCTGCCTGCTTTTCCCCAGTACTCTGCAAGCTCTCCAGCACAACATAAAATATGGGGCTCTGTGCTTTCTTTCCTTCTGAACAAGTGTTACTGTTTTCTGCACAAAAGCGATACTGCTAAGAAATGTGAACACTTCTGTTTCCCAGGCACCGAGAACGTGCTAGCAGGGAATTCTCTGCCTGCCTTTCCCCAGTGCTCTGCAAGCTCTCCAGGACAACATAAAATCTGGGGCTCTGTGCTTTCTTTCGTTCTGAACAAGTGTTACAGTTTTCTGCACAAAAGCGATTCTGCGAAGGAATGTGAACAGGCACAGAGAAGGTGCTAGCAGGGAATTCTCTGCCTGCCTTTCCCCAGTGCTCTGCAAGCTCTCCAGGACAACATAAAATCTGGGGCTCTGTGCTTTCTTTCGTTCTGAACAAGTGTTACTGTTTTCTGCACAAAAGCGATTCTGCGAAGAAATGTGAACACTTCTGTTTCCCAGGCACAGAGAAGGTGCTAGCAGGGAATTCTCTGCCTGCTTTTCCCCAGTGCTCTGCAAGCTCTCCAGGACAACATAAAATCTGGGGCTCTGTGCTTTCTTTCGTTCTGAACAGGTGTTATTGTTTTCTGCACAAAACGATTCTGCGAAGCAATGTGAACACTTCTGCTTCCCAGGCACAGAGAAGGTGCTAGCAGTGAATTGTCTGCCTGCCTTTCCCCAGTGCTCTGCAAGCTCTCCAGGACAACATAAAATCTGGGGCTCTGTGCTTTCTTTCGTTCTGAACAAGTGTTACTGTTTTCTGCACAAAAGCGATTCTGCGAAGCAATGTGAACACTTCTGTTTCCCAGGCACAGAGAAGGTGCTAGCAGGGAATTCTCTGCCTGCTTTTCCCCAGTGCTCTGCAAGCTCTCCAGCACAACATAAAATCTGGGGCTCTGTGCTTTCTTTCGTTCTGAACAAGTGTTATTGTTTTCTGCACAAAAGCGATTCTGCGAAGCAATGTGAAGACTTCTGCTTCCCAGGCACAGAGAAGGTGCTAGCAGGGAATTCTCTGCCTGCCTTTCCCCAGTGCTCTGCAAGCTCTCCAGGACAACATAAAATCTGGGGCTCTGTGCTTTCTTTCGTCTGAACAAGTGTTACTGTTTTCTGCACAAAAGCGATTCTGCGAAGCAATGTGAACACTTCTGTTTCCCAGGCACAGAGAAGGTGCTAGCATGGAATTCTCTGCCTGCCTTTCCCCAGTGCTCTGCAAGCTCTCCAGGACAACATAAAATCTGGGGCTCTGTGCTTTCTTTCGTCTGAACAAGTGTTACTGTTTTCTGCACAAAAGCGATTCTGCGAAGCAATGTGAACACTTCTGCTTCCCAGGCACAGAGAAGGTGCTAGCAGGGAATTCTCTGCCTGCCTTTCCCCAGTGCTCTGCAAGCTCTCCAGGACAACATAGAATCTGGGGCTCTGTGCTTTCTTTCGTTCTGAACAAGTGTTACTGTTTTCTGCACAAAAGCGATTCTGCGAAGCAATGTGAACACTTCTGTTTCCCAGGCACAGAGAAGGTGCTAGCGGGGAATTCTCTGCCTGCTTTTCCCCAGTACTCTGCAAGCTCTCCAGCACAACATAAAATATGGGGCTCTGTGCTTTCTTTCCTTCTGAACAAGTGTTACTGTTTTCTGCACAAAAGCGATTCTGCGAAGCAATGTGAACACTTCTGTTTCCCAGGCACAGAGAAGGTGCTAGCAGGGAATTCTCTGCTTGCTTTTCCCCAGTGCTCTGCAAGCTCTCCAGGACAACATAAAATCTGAGGCTCTGTGCTTTCTTTTGTTCTGAAAAAGTGTTACTGTTGTCTGCACAAAAGCGATTCTGCGAAGCAATGTGAAGACTTCTGCTTCCCAGGCACAGAGAAGGTGCTAGCAGGGAATTCTCTGCCTGCCTTTCCCCAGTGCTCTGCAAGCTCTCCAGGACAACATAAAATCTGGGGCTCTGTGCTTTCTTTCGTCTGAACAAGTGTTACTGTTTTCTGCACAAAAGCGATTCTGCGAAGCAATGTGAACAGGCACAGAGAAGGTGCTAGCAGGGAATTCTCTGCCTGCCTTTCCCCAGTGCTCTGCAAGCTCTCCAGGACAACATAAAATCTGGGGCTCTGTGCTTTCTTTCCTTCTGAACAAGTGTTACTGTTTTCTGCACAAAAGCGATTCTGCGAAGCAATGTGAACACTTCTGCTTACCAGGCACAGAGAAGGTGCTAGCAGGGAATTCTCTGCCTGCCTTTCCCCAGTGCTCTGCAAGCTCTCCAGGACAACATAAAATCTGGGGCTCTGTGCTTTCTTTCGTTCTGAACAAGTGTTACTGTTTTCTGCACAAAAGCGATTCTGCGAAGCAATGTGAACACTTCTGTTTCCCAGGCACAGAGAAGGTGCTAGCAGGGAATTCTCTGCCTGCTTTTCCCCAGTGCTCTGCAAGCTCTCCAGGACAACATAAAATCTGGGGCTCTGTGCTTTCTTTCGTTCTGAACAAGTGTTATTGTTTTCTGCACAAAAGCGATTCTGCGAAGCAATGTGAAGACTTCTGCTTCCCAGGCACAGAGAAGGTGCTAGCAGGGAATTCTCTGCCTACCTTTCCCCAGTGCTCTGCAAGCTCTCCAGGACAACATAAAATCTGGGGCTCTGTGCTTTCTTTCGTTCTGAACAAGTGTTACTGTTTTCTGCACAAAAGCGATTCTGCGAAGCAATGGGAACACTTCTCTTTCCCAGGCACAGGGAAGGTGCTAGCAGGGAATTCTCTGCCTGCCTTTCCCCAGTGCTCTGCAAGCTCTCCAGGACAACATAGAATCTGGGGCTCTGTGCTTTCTTTTGTTCTGAACAAGTGTTAGTGTTTTCTGCACAAAAGCGATACTGCTAAGAAATGTGAACACTTCCAATTCCCAGGCACCGAGAACGTGCTAGCAGGGAATTCTCTGCCTGCTTTTCCCCAGTGCTCTGCAAGCTCTCCAGGACAACATAAAATCTGGGGCTCTGTGCTTTCTTTCCTTCTGAACAAGTGTTACTGTTTTCTGCACAAAAGCGATTCTGCGAAGCAATGGGAACACTTCTGTTTCCCAGGCACAGAGAAGGTGCTAGCAGGGAATTCTCTGCCTGCCTTTCCCCAGTGCTCTGCAAGCTCTCCAGGACAACAGCAAATCTGGGGCTCTGTGCTTTCTTTCGTTCTGAACAAGTGTTACTGTTTTCTGCACAAAAGCGATTCTGCCAAGCAATGTGAACAGGCACAGAGAAGGTGCTAGCAGGGAATTCTCTGCCTGCCTTTCCCCAGTGCTCTGCAAGCTCTCCAGGACAACATAAAATCTGGGGCTCTGTGCTTTCTTTCGTTCTGAACAAGTGTTACTGTTTTCTGCACAAAAGCGATTCTGCGAAGCAATGTGAACACTTTTGTTTCCCAGGCACAGAGAAGGTGCTAGCAGGGAATTCTCTGCCTGCCTTTCCCCAGTGCTCTGCAAGCTCTCCAGCACAACATAAAATCTGGGGCTCTGTGCTTTCTTTCCTTCTGAACAAGTGTTATTGTTTTCTGCACAAAAGCGATTCTGCCAAGCAATGTGAACACTTCTGTTTCCCAGGCACAGAGAAGGTGCTAGCAGGGAATTCTCTGCCTGCTTTTCCCCAGTGCTCTGCAAGCTCTCCAGGACAACATAGAATCTGGGGCTCTGTGCTTTCTTTCGTTCTGAACAAGTGTTACTGTTTTCTGCACAAAAGCGATTCTGCGAAGCAATGTGAACACTTCTGTTTCCCAGGCACAGAGAAGGTGCTAGCAGGGAATTCTCTGCCTGCTTTTCCCCAGTACTCTGCAAGCTCTCCAGCACAACATAAAATCTGGGGCTCTGTGCTTTCTTTTGTTCTGAACAAGTGTTACTGTTTTCTGCACAAAAGCGATTCTGCGAAGCAATGTGAACAGGCACAGAGAAGGTGCTAGCAGGGAATTCTCTGCCTGCCTTTCCCCAGTGCTCTGCAAGCTCTCCAGGACAACATAAAATCTGGGGCTCTGTGCTTTCTTTCGTTCTGAACAAGTGTTACTGTTTTCTGCACAAAAGCGATTCTGCGAAGCAATGTGAACACTTCTGCTTCCCAGGCACAGAGAAGGTGCTAGCAGGGAATTCTCTGCCTGCTTTTCCCCAGTGCTCTGCAAGCTCTCCAGGACAACATAAAATCTGGGGCTCTGTGCTTTCTTTCGTTCTGAACAAGTGTTATTGTTTTCTGCACAAAAGCGATTCTGCGAAGCAATGTGAACACTTCTGCTTCCCAGGCACAGAGAAGGTGCTAGCAGGGAATTCTCTGCCTGCTTTTCCCCAGTGCTCTGCAAGCTCTCCAGGACAACATAAAATCTGGGGCTCTGTGCTTTCTTTTGTTCTGAACAAGTGTTAATGTTTTCTGCACAAAAGCGATTCTGCGAAGCAATGTGAACACTTCTGTTTCCCAGGCACAGAGAAGGTGCTAGCAGGGAATTCTCTGCCTGCTTTTCCCCAGTGCTCTGCAAGCTCTCCAGGACAACATAAAATCTGGGGCTCTGTGCTTTCTTTCGTCTGAACAAGTGTTACTGTTTTCTGCACAAAAGCGATTCTGCGATGCAATGTGAACAGGCACAGAGAAGGTGCTAGCAGGGAATTCTCTGCCTGCCTTTCCCCAGTGCTCTGCAAGCTCTCCAGGACAACATAAAATCTGGGGCTCTGTGCTTTCTTTCGTTCTGAACAAGTGTTACTGTTTTCTGCACAAAAGCGATTCTGCGAAGCAATGTGAACACTTCTGTTTCCCAGGCACAGAGAAGGTGCTAGCAGGGAATTCTCTGCCTGCTTTTCCCCAGTGCTCTGCAAGCTCTCCAGGACAACATAGAATCTGGGGCTCTGTGCTTTCTTTCGTTCTGAACAAGTGTTACTGTTTTCTGCACAAAAGCGATACTGCGAAGCAATGTGAACACTTCTGTTTCCCAGGCACAGAGAAGGTGCTAGCAGGGAATTCTCTGCTTGCTTTTCCCCAGTGCTCTGCAAGCTCTCCAGGACAACATAAAATCTGAGGCTCTGTGCTTTCTTTTGTTCTGAAAAAGTGTTACTGTTGTCTGCACAAAAGCGATTCTGCGAAGCAATGTGAAGACTTCTGCTTCCCAGGCACAGAGAAGGTGCTAGCAGGGAATTCTCTGCCTGCTTTTCCCCAGTGCTCTGCAAGCTCTCCAGGACAACATAAAATCTGGGGCTCTGTGCTTTCTTTTGTTCTGAACAAGTGTTACTGTTTTCTGCACAAAAGCGATTCTGCGAAGCAATGTGAACACTTCTGCTTCCCAGGCACAGAGAAGGTGCTAGCAGGGAATTCTCTGCCTGCCTTTCCCCAGTGCTCTGCAAGCTCTCCAGGACAACATAAAATCTGGGGCTCTGTGCTTTCTTTCGTTCTGAACAAGTGTTACTGTTTTCTGCACAAAAGCGATTCTGCGAAGCAATGTGAACAGGCACAGAGAAGGTGCTAGCAGGGAATTCTCTGCCTGCCTTTCCCCAGTGCTCTGCAAGCTCTCCAGGACAACATAAAATCTGGGGCTCTGTGCTTTCTTTCGTCTGAACAGGTGTTACTGTTTTCTGCACAAAAGCGATTCTGCGAAGCAATGTGAACAGGCACAGAGAAGGTGCTAGCAGTGAATTGTCTGCCTGCCTTTCCCCAGTGCTCTGCAAGCTCTCCAGGACAACATAAAATCTGGGGCTCTGTGCTTTCTTTCGTTCTGAACAAGTGTTACTGTTTTCTGCACAAAAGCGGTACTGCGAAGCAATGTGAACACTTCTGTTTCCCAGGCACAGAGAAGGTGCTAGCAGGGAATTCTCTGCTTGCTTTTCCCCAGTGCTCTGCAAGCTCTCCAGGACAACATAAAATCTGGGGCTCTGTGCTTTCTTTTGTTCTGAACAAGTGTTACTGTTTTCTGCACAAAAGCGATTCTGCCAAGCAATGTGAACACTTCTGTTTCCCAGGCACAGAGAAGGTGCTAGCAGGGAATTCTCTGCCTGCCTTTCCCCAGTGCTCTGCAAGCTCTCCAGGACAACATAAAATCTGGGGCTCTGTGCTTTCTTTCGTCTGAACAAGTGTTACAGTTTTCTGCACAAAAGCGATTCTGCGAAGCAATGTGAACAGGCACAGAGAAGGTGCTAGCAGGGAATTCTCTGCCTGCCTTTCCCCAGTGCTCTGCAAGCTCTCCAGGACAACATAAAATCTGGGGCTCTGTGCTTTCTTTCGTTCTGAACAAGTGTTACTGTTTTCTGCACAAAAGCGATTCTGCGAAGAAATGTGAACACTTCTGTTTCCCAGGCACAGAGAAGGTGCTAGCAGGGAATTCTCTGCCTGCTTTTCCCCAGTACTCTGCAAGCTCTCCAGGACAACATAAAATCTGGGGCTCTGTGCTTTCTTTCGTTCTGAACAGGTGTTATTGTTTTCTGCACAAAAGCGATTCTGCGAAGCAATGTGAACACTTCAGTTTCCCAGGCACAGAGAAGGTGCTAGCAGGGAATTCTCTGCCTGCTTTTCCCCAGTGCTCTGCAAGCTCTCCAGGACAACATAAAATCTGGGGCTCTGTGCTTTCTTTCGTTCTGAACAAGTGTTACTGTTTTCTGCACAAAAGCGGTTCTGCGAAGCAATGTGAAGACTTCTGCTTCCCAGGCACAGAGAAGGTGCTAGCAGGGAATTGTCTGCCTGCCTTTCCCCAGTGCTCTGCAAGCTCTCCAGGACAACATAAAATCTGGGGCTCTGTGCTTTCTTTCGTCTGAACAAGTGTTACTGTTTTCTGCACAAAAGCGATTCTGCGAAGCAATGTGAACACTTCTGTTTCCCAGGCACAGAGAAGGTGCTAGCAGGGAATTCTCTGCCTGCTTTTCCCCAGTGCTCTGCAAGCTCTCCAGGACAACATAAAATCTGGGGCTCTGTGCTTTCTTTTGTTCTGAACAAGTGTTACTGTTTTCTGCACAAAAGCGATTCTGCGAAGCAATGTGAACACTTCTGTTTCCCAGGCACAGAGAAGGTGCTAGCAGGGAATTCTCTGCCTGCTTTTCCCCAGTACTCTGCAAGCTCTCCAGCACAACATAAAATATGGGGCTCTGTGCTTTCTTTCCTTCTGAACAAGTGTTACTGTTTTCTGCACAAAAGCGATACTGCTAAGAAATGTGAACACTTCTGCTTCCCAGGCACCGAGAACGTGCTAGCAGGGAATTCTCTGCCTGCCTTTCCCCAGTGCTCTGCAAGCTCTCCAGGACAACATAAAATCTGGGGCTCTGTGCTTTCTTTCGTTCTGAACAAGTGTTACAGTTTTCTGCACAAAAGCGATTCTGCGAAGGAATGTGAACAGGCACAGAGAAGGTGCTAGCAGGGAATTCTCTGCCTGCTTTTCCCCAGTACTCTGCAAGCTCTCCAGGACAACATAAAATCTGGGGCTCTGTGCTTTCTTTCGTTCTGAACAGGTGTTATTGTTTTCTGCACAAAAGCGATTCTGCGAAGCAATGTGAACACTTCTGTTTCCCAGGCACAGAGAAGGTGCTAGCAGGGAATTCTCTGCCTGCTTTTCCCCAGTGCTCTGCAAGCTCTCCAGGACAACATAAAATCTGGGGCTCTGTGCTTTCTTTCGTTCTGAACAAGTGTTACTGTTTTCTGCACAAAAGCGGTTCTGCGAAGCAATGTGAAGACTTCTGCTTCCCAGGCACAGAGAAGGTGCTAGCAGGGAATTCTCTGCCTGCCTTTCCCCAGTGCTCTGCAAGCTCTCCAGGACAACATAAAATCTGGGGCTCTGTGCTTTCTTTCGTCTGAACAAGTGTTACTGTTTTCTGCACAAAAGCGATTCTGCGAAGCAATGTGAACACTTCTGTTTCCCAGGCACAGAGAAGGTGCTAGCAGGGAATTCTCTGCCTGCTTTTCCCCAGTGCTCTGCAAGCTCTCCAGGACAACATAAAATCTGGGGCTCTGTGCTTTCTTTTGTTCTGAACAAGTGTTACTGTTATCTGCACAAAAGCGATTCTGCGAAGCAATGTGAACACTTCTGTTTCCCAGGCACAGAGAAGGTGCTAGCAGGGAATTCTCTGCCTGCTTTTCCCCAGTACTCTGCAAGCTCTCCAGCACAACATAAAATATGGGGCTCTGTGCTTTCTTTCCTTCTGAACAAGTGTTACTGTTTTCTGCACAAAAGCGATACTGCTAAGAAATGTGAACACTTCTGCTTCCCAGGCACCGAGAACGTGCTAGCAGGGAATTCTCTGCCTGCCTTTCCCCAGTGCTCTGCAAGCTCTCCAGGACAACATAAAATCTGGGGCTCTGTGCTTTCTTTCGTTCTGAACAAGTGTTACTGTTTTCTGCACAAAAGCGATTCTGCGAAGCAATGTGAACACTTCTGCTTCCCAGGCACAGAGAAGGTGCTAGCAGGGAATTCTCTGCCTGCCTTTCCCCAGTGCTCTGCAAGCTCTCCAGGACAACAGCAAATCTGGGGCTCTGTGCTTTCATTCGTTCTGAACAAGTGTTACTGTTTTCTGCACAAAAGCGATTCTGCGAAGCAATGTGAACACTTCTGCTTCCCAGGAACAGAGAAGGTGCTAGCAGGGAATTCTCTGCCTGCCTTTCCCCAGTGCTCTGCAAGCTCTCCAGGACAACATAAAATCTGGGGCTCTGTGCTTTCTTTCGTTCTGAACAAGTGTTACTGTTTTCTGCACAAAAGCGATTCTGCGAAGCAATGTGAACACTTCTGCTTCCCAGGCACAGAGAAGGTGCTAGCAGGGAATTCTCTGCCTGCCTTTCCCCAGTGCTCTGCAAGCTCTCCAGGACAACATAGAATCTGGGGCTCTGTGCTTTCTTTCGTTCTGAACAAGTGTTACTGTTTTCTGCACAAAAGCGATTCTGCGAAGAAATGTGAACACTTCTGTTTCCCAGGCACAGAGAAGGTGCTAGCAGTGAATTCTCTGCCTGCTTTTCCCCAGTGCTCTGCAAGCTCTCCAGGACAACATAAAATCTGGGGCTCTGTGCTTTCTTTCGTTCTGAACAGGTGTTATTGTTTTCTGCACAAAACGATTCTGCGAAGCAATGTGAACACTTCTGCTTCCCAGGCACAGAGAAGGTGCTAGCAGGGAATTCTCTGCCTGCCTTTCCCCAGTGCTCTGCAAGCTCTCCAGGACAACATAAAATCTGGGGCTCTGTGCTTTCTTTCGTTCTGAACAAGTGTTATTGTTTTCTGCACAAAAGCGATTCTGCGAAGCAATGTGAAGACTTCTGCTTCCCAGGCACAGAGAAGGTGCTAGCAGGGAATTCTCTGCCTGCCTTTCCCCAGTGCTCTGCAAGCTCTCCAGGACAACATAAAATCTGGGGCTCTGTGCTTTCTTTCGTCTGAACAAGTGTTACTGTTTTCTGCACAAAAGCGATTCTGCGAAGCAATGTGAACACTTCTGTTTCCCAGGCACAGAGAAGGTGCTAGCAGGGAATTCTCTGCCTGCTTTTCCCCAGTGCTCTGCAAGCTCTCCAGGACAACATAAAATCTGGGGCTCTGTGCTTTCTTTTGTTCTGAACAAGTGTTACTGTTATCTGCACAAAAGCGATTCTGCGAAGCAATGTGAACACTTCTGTTTCCCAGGCACAGAGAAGGTGCTAGCAGGGAATTCTCTGCCTGCCTTTCCCCAGTGCTCTGCAAGCTCTCCAGCACAACATAAAATATGGGGCTCTGTGCTTTCTTTCCTTCTGAACAAGTGTTACTGTTTTCTGCACAAAAGCGATTCTGCGAAGCAATGGGAACACTTCTCTTTCCCAGGCACAGGGAAGGTGCTAGCAGGGAATTCTCTGCCTGCCTTTCCCCAGTGCTCTGCAAGCTCTCCAGGACAACATAAAATCTGGGGCTCTGTGCTTTCTTTCGTTCTGAACAAGTGTTACTGTTTTCTGCACAAAAGCGATTCTGCGAAGCAATGTGAACACTTCTGTTTCCCAGGCACAGAGAAGGTGCTAGCAGGGAATTCTCTGCCTGCTTTTCCCCAGTGCTCTGTAAGCTCTCCAGGACAACATAAAATCTGGGGCTCTGTGCTTTCTTTCGTTCTGAACAAGTGTTACTGTTTTCTGCACAAAAGCGATTCTGCGAAGCAATGTGAACACTTCTGCTTCCCACGCACAGAGAAGGTGCTAGCAGGGAATTCTCTGCCTGCCTTTCCCCAGTGCTCTGCAAGCTCTCCAGGACAACAGCAAATCTGGGGCTCTGTGCTTTCTTTCGTTCTGAACAAGTGTTACTGTTTTCTGCACAAAAGCGATTCTGCGAAGCAATGTCAAGACTTCTGCTTCCCAGGCACAGAGAAGGTGCTAGCAGGGAATTCTCTGCCTGCCTTTCCCCAGTGCTCTGCAAGCTCTCCAGCACAACATAAAATATGGGGCTCTGTGCTTTCTTTCGTCTGAACAGGTGTTACTGTTTTCTGCACAAAAGCGATTCTGCGAAGCAATGTGAACAGGCACAGAGAAGGTGCTAGCAGTGAATTGTCTGCCTGCCTTTCCCCAGTGCTCTGCAAGCTCTCCAGGACAACATAACATCTGGGGCTCTGTGCTTTCTTTTGTTCTGAACAAGTGTTACTGTTATCTGCACAAAAGCGATTCTGCGAAGCAATGTGAACACTTCTGTTTCCCAGGCACAGAGAAGGTGCTAGCAGGGAATTCTCTGCCTGCTTTTCCCCAGTGCTCTGCAAGCTCTCCAGGACAACATAAAATCTGGGGCTCTGTGCTTTCTTTCGTCTGAACAAGTGTTACTGTTTTCTGCACAAAAGCGATTCTGCGAAGCAATGTGAACAGGCACAGAGAAGGTGCTAGCAGGGAATTCTCTGCCTGCCTTTCCCCAGTGCTCTGCAAGCTCTCCAGGACAACATAAAATCTGGGGCTCTGTGCTTTCTTTCGTTCTGAACAAGTGTTACTGTTTTCTGCACAAAAGCGATTCTGCGAAGGAATGTGAACAGGCACAGAGAAGGTGCTAGCAGGGAATTCTCTGCCTGCCTTTCCCCAGTGCTCTGCAAGCTCTCCAGGACAACATAAAATCTGGGGCTCTGTGCTTTCTTTCGTCTGAACAAGTGTTACTGTTTTCTGCACAAAAGCGATTCTGCGAAGCAATGTGAACAGGCACAGAGAAGGTGCTAGCAGGGAATTCTCTGCCTGCCTTTCCCCAGTGCTCTGCAAGCTCTCCATGACAACATAAAATCTGGGGCTCTGTGCTTTCTTTCGTTCTGAACAAGTGTTACTGTTTTCTGCACAAAAGCGATTCTGCGAAGCAATGTGAACACTTCTGTTTCCCAGGCACAGAGAAGGTGCTAGCAGGGAATTCTCTGCCTGCTTTTCACCAGTATTCTGCAAGCTCTCCAGCACAACATAAAATATGGGGCTCTGTGCTTTCTTTCCTTCTGAACAAGTGTTACTGTTTTCTGCACAAAAGCGATACTGCGAAGCAATGTGAACACTTCTGTTTCCCAGGCACAGAGAAGGTGCTAGCAGGGAATTCTCTGCCTGCCTTTCCCCAGTGCTCTGCAAGCTCTCCAGGACAACATAAAATCTGGGGCTCTGTGCTTTCTTTCGTTCTGAACAAGTGTTACTGTTTTCTGCACAAAAGCGATTCTGCGAAGCAATGTGAACACTTCTGTTTCCCAGGCACAGAGAAGGTGCTAGCAGGGAATTCTCTGCCTGCCTTTCCCCAGTGCTCTGCAAGCTCTCCAGCACAACATAAAATCTGCGGCTCTGTGCTTTCTTTCCTTCTGAACAAGTGTTACTGTTTTCTGCACAAAAGCGATTCTGCGAAGCAATGTGAACACTTCTGTTTCCCAGGCACAGAGAAGGTGCTAGCAGGGAATTCTCTGCCTGCTTTTCCCCAGTGCTCTGCAAGCTCTCCAGGACAACATAGAATCTGGGGCTCTGTGCTTTCTTTCGTTCTGAACAAGTGTTAATGTTTTCTGCACAAAAGCGATTCTGCGAAGCAATGTGAACACTTCTGTTTCCCAGGCACAGAGAAGGTGCTAGCAGGGAATTCTCTGCCTGCTTTTCCCCAGTACTCTGCAAGCTCTCCAGCACAACATAAAATATGGGGCTCTGTGCTTTCTTTTGTTCTGAACAAGTGTTACTGTTGTCTGCACAAAAGCGATTCTGCCAAGCAATGTGAACACTTCTCCTTCCCAGGCACAGAGAAGGTGCTAGCAGGGAATTGTCTGCCTGCCTTTCCCCAGTGCTCTGCAAGCTCTCCAGGACAACATAAAATCTGGGGCTCTGTGCTTTCTTTTGTTCTGAACAAGTGTTACTGTTTTCTGCACAAAAGCGATTCTGCGAAGCAATGTGAACAGGCACAGAGAAGGTGCTAGCAGGGAATTCTCTGCCTGCCTTTCCCCAGTGCTCTGCAAGCTCTCCAGGACAACATAAAATCTGGGGCTCTGTGCTTTCTTTCGTTCTGAACAAGTGTTACTGTTTTCTGCACAAAAGCGATTCTGCGAAGCAATGTGAACACTTCTGCTTCCCAGGCACAGAGAAGGTGCTAGCAGGGAATTCTCTGCCTGCCTTTCCCCAGTGCTCTGCAAGCTCTCCAGGACAACATAAAATCTGGGGCTCTGTGCTTTCTTTCGTTCTGAACAAGTGTTACAGTTTTCTGCACAAAAGCGATTCTGCGAAGGAATGTGAACAGGCACAGAGAAGGTGCTAGCAGGGAATTCTCTGCCTGCCTTTCCCCAGTGCTCTGCAAGCTCTCCAGGACAACATAAAATCTGGGGCTCTGTGCTTTCTTTCGTTCTGAACAAGTGTTACTGTTTTCTGCACAAAAGCGATTCTGCGAAGGAATGTGAACAGGCACAGAGAAGGTGCTAGCAGGGAATTCTCTGCCTGCCTTTCCCCAGTGCTCTGCAAGCTCTCCAGGACAACATAAAATCTGGGGCTCTGTGCTTTCTTTCGTTCTGAACAAGTGTTACTGTTTTCTGCACAAAAGCGATTCTGCGAAGCAATGTGAACACTTCTGTTTCCCAGGCACAGAGAAGGTGCTAGCAGGGAATTCTCTGCCTGCTTTTCCCCAGTATTCTGCAAGCTCTCCAGCACAACATAAAATATGGGGCTCTGTGCTTTCTTTCCTTCTGAACAAGTGTTACTGTTTTCTGCACAAAAGCGATACTGCGAAGCAATGTGAACACTTCTGTTTCCCAGGCACAGAGAAGGTGCTAGCAGGGAATTCTCTGCCTGCCTTTCCCCAGTGCTCTGCAAGCTCTCCAGGACAACATAAAATCTGGGGCTCTGTGCTTTCTTTCGTTCTGAACAAGTGTTACTGTTTTCTGCACAAAAGCGATTCTGCGAAGCAATGTGAACACTTCTGTTTCCCAGGCACAGAGAAGGTGCTAGCAGGGAATTCTCTGCCTGCCTTTCCCCAGTGCTCTGCAAGCTCTCCAGCACAACATAAAATCTGCGGCTCTGTGCTTTCTTTCCTTCTGAACAAGTGTTACTGTTTTCTGCACAAAAGCGATTCTGCGAAGCAATGTGAACACTTCTGTTTCCCAGGCACAGAGAAGGTGCTAGCAGGGAATTCTCTGCCTGCTTTTCCCCAGTGCTCTGCAAGCTCTCCAGGACAACATAGAATCTGGGGCTCTGTGCTTTCTTTCGTTCTGAACAAGTGTTAATGTTTTCTGCACAAAAGCGATTCTGCGAAGCAATGTGAACACTTCTGTTTCCCAGGCACAGAGAAGGTGCTAGCAGGGAATTCTCTGCCTGCTTTTCCCCAGTACTCTGCAAGCTCTCCAGCACAACATAAAATATGGGGCTCTGTGCTTTCTTTTGTTCTGAACAAGTGTTACTGTTGTCTGCACAAAAGCGATTCTGCCAAGCAATGTGAACACTTCTCCTTCCCAGGCACAGAGAAGGTGCTAGCAGGGAATTGTCTGCCTGCCTTTCCCCAGTGCTCTGCAAGCTCTCCAGGACAACATAAAATCTGGGGCTCTGTGCTTTCTTTTGTTCTGAACAAGTGTTACTGTTTTCTGCACAAAAGCGATTCTGCGAAGCAATGTGAACAGGCACAGAGAAGGTGCTAGCAGGGAATTCTCTGCCTGCCTTTCCCCAGTGCTCTGCAAGCTCTCCAGGACAACATAAAATCTGGGGCTCTGTGCTTTCTTTCGTTCTGAACAAGTGTTACTGTTTTCTGCACAAAAGCGATTCTGCGAAGCAATGTGAACACTTCTGCTTCCCAGGCACAGAGAAGGTGCTAGCAGGGAATTCTCTGCCTGCCTTTCCCCAGTGCTCTGCAAGCTCTCCAGGACAACATAAAATCTGGGGCTCTGTGCTTTCTTTCGTTCTGAACAAGTGTTACAGTTTTCTGCACAAAAGCGATTCTGCGAAGGAATGTGAACAGGCACAGAGAAGGTGCTAGCAGGGAATTCTCTGCCTGCCTTTCCCCAGTGCTCTGCAAGCTCTCCAGGACAACATAAAATCTGGGGCTCTGTGCTTTCTTTCCTTCTGAACAAGTGTTACTGTTTTCTGCACAAAAGCGATTCTGCGAAGGAATGTGAACAGGCACAGAGAAGGTGCTAGCAGGGAATTCTCTGCCTGCCTTTCCCCAGTGCTCTGCAAGCTCTCCAGGACAACATAAAATCTGGGGCTCTGTGCTTTCTTTCGTTCTGAACAAGTGTTACTGTTTTCTGCACAAAAGCGATTCTGCGAAGCAATGTGAACACTTCTGTTTCCCAGGCACAGAGAAGGTGCTAGCAGGGAATTCTCTGCCTGCTTTTCCCCAGTGCTCTGCAAGCTCTCCAGGACAACATAGAATCTGGGGCTCTGTGCTTTCTTTCGTTCTGAACAAGTGTTACTGTTTTCTGCACAAAAGCGATTCTGCCAAGCAATGTGAACACTTCTGTTTCCCAGGCACAGAGAAGGTGCTAGCAGGGAAATCTCTGCCTGCTTTTCCCCAGTATTCTGCAAGCTCTCCAGCACAACTTAAAATATGGGGCTCTGTGCTTTCTTTCCTTCTGAACAAGTGTTACTGTTTTCTGCACAAAAGCGATACTGCGAATCAATGTGAACACTTCTGTTTCCCAGGCACAGAGAAGGTGCTAGCAGGGAATTCTCTGCTTGCTTTTCCCCAGTGCTCTGCAAGCTCTCCAGGACAACATAAAATCTGAGGCTCTGTGCTTTCTTTTGTTCTGAACAAGTGTTACTGTTTTCTGCACAAAAGCGATTCTGCCAAGCAATGTGAACACTTCTGCTTCCCAGGCACAGAGAAGGTGCTAGCAGGGAATTGTCTGCCTGCCTTTCCCCAGTGCTCTGCAAGCTCTCCAGGACAACATAAAATCTGGGGCTCTGTGCTTTCTTTCGTCTGAACAAGTGTTACTGTTTTCTGCACAAAAGCGATTCTGCGAAGCAATGTGAACAGGCACAGAGAAGGTGCTAGCAGGGAATTCTCTGCCTGCCTTTCCCCAGTGCTCTGCAAGCTCTCCAGGACAACATAAAATCTGGGGCTCTGTGCTTTCTTTCGTCTGAACAAGTGTTACTGTTTTCTGCACAAAAGCGATTCTGCGAAGCAATGTGAACAGGCACAGAGAAGGTGCTAGCAGGGAATTCTCTGCCTGCCTTTCCCCAGTGCTCTGCAAGCTCTCCAGGACAACATAAAATCTGGGGCTCTGTGCTTTCTTTCGTTCTGAACAAGTGTTACTGTTTTCTGCACAAAAGCGATTCTGCGAAGCAATGTGAACACTTCTGTTTCCCAGGCACAGAGAAGGTGCTAGCAGGGAATTCTCTGCCTGCTTTTCCCCAGTATTCTGCAAGCTCTCCAGCACAACATAAAATATGGGGCTCTGTGCTTTCTTTCCTTCTGAACAAGTGTTACTGTTTTCTGCACAAAAGCGGTACTGCGAAGCAATGTGAACACTTCTGTTTCCCAGGCACAGAGAAGGTGCTAGCAGGGAATTCTCTGCTTGCTTTTCCCCAGTGCTCTGCAAGCTCTCCAGGACAACATAAAATCTGAGGCTCTGTGCTTTCTTTTGTTCTGAACAAGTGTTACTGTTATCTGCACAAAAGCGATTCTGCGAAGCAATGTGAACACTTCTGCTTCCCAGGCACAGAGAAGGTGCAGGCAGGGAATTCTCTGCCTGCTTTTCCCCAGTACTCTGCAAGCTCTCCAGCACAACATAAAATATGGGGCTCTGTGCTTTCTTTCCTTCTGAACAAGTGTTACTGTTTTCTGCACAAAAGCGATACTGCTAAGAAATGTGAACACTTCTGCTTCCCAGGCACCGAGAACGTGCTAGCAGGGAATTCTCTGCCTGCCTTTCCCCAGTGCTCTGCAAGCTCTCCAGGACAACATAAAATCTGGGGCTCTGTGCTTTCTTTCGTTCTGAACAAGTGTTACAGTTTTCTGCACAAAAGCGATTCTGCGAAGGAATGTGAACAGTCACAGAGAAGGTGCTAGCAGGGAATTCTCTGCCTGCCTTTCCCCAGTGCTCTGCAAGCTCTCCAGGACAACATAAAATCTGGGGCTCTGTGCTTTCTTTCGTTCTGAACAAGTGTTACTGTTTTCTGCACAAAAGCGATTCTGCGAAGAAATGTGAACACTTCTGTTTCCCAGGCACAGAGAAGGTGCTAGCAGTGAATTGTCTGCCTGCCTTTCCCCAGTGCTCTGCAAGCTCTCCAGGACAACATAAAATCTGGGGCTCTGTGCTTTCTTTCGTTCTGAACAGGTGTTATTGTTTTCTGCACAAAAGTGATTCTGCGAAGCAATGTGAAGACTTCTGCTTCCCAGGCACAGAGAAGGTGCTAGCAGGGAATTCTCTGCCTGCCTTTCCCCAGTGCTCTGCAAGCTCTCCAGGACAACATAAAATCTGGGGCTCTGTGCTTTCTTTCGTCTGAACAAGTGTTACTGTTTTCTGCACAAAAGCGATTCTGCGAAGCAATGTGAACACTTCTGTTTCCCAGGCACAGAGAAGGTGCTAGCAGGGAATTCTCTGCCTGCTTTTCCCCAGTGCTCTGCAAGCTCTCCAGGACAACATAAAATCTGGGGCTCTGTGCTTTCTTTTGTTCTGAACAAGTGTTACTGTTATCTGCACAAAAGCGATTCTGCGAAGCAATGTGAACACTTCTGTTTCCCAGGCACAGAGAAGGTGCTAGCAGGGAATTCTCTGCCTGCCTTTCCCCAGTGCTCTGCAAGCTCTCCAGCACAACATAAAATATGGGGCTCTGTGCTTTCTTTCCTTCTGAACAAGTGTTACTGTTTTCTGCACAAAAGCGATTCTGCGAAGCAATGGGAACACTTCTCTTTCCCAGGCACAGGGAAGGTGCTAGCAGGGAATTCTCTGCCTGCCTTTCCCCAGTGCTCTGCAAGCTCTCCAGGACAACATAAAATCTGGGGCTCTGTGCTTTCTTTCGTTCTGAACAAGTGTTACTGTTTTCTGCACAAAAGCGATTCTGCGAAGCAATGTGAACACTTCTGTTTCCCAGGCACAGAGAAGGTGCTAGCAGGGAATTCTCTGCCTGCTTTTCCCCAGTGCTCTGTAAGCTCTCCAGGACAACATAAAATCTGGGGCTCTGTGCTTTCTTTCGTTCTGAACAAGTGTTACTGTTTTCTGCACAAAAGCGATTCTGCGAAGCAATGTGAACACTTCTGCTTCCCAGGCACAGAGAAGGTGCTAGCAGGGAATTCTCTGCCTGCCTTTCCCCAGTGCTCTGCAAGCTCTCCAGGACAACAGCAAATCTGGGGCTCTGTGCTTTCTTTCCTTCTGAACAAGTGTTACTGTTTTCTGCACAAAAGCGATTCTGCGAAGCAATGTGAAGACTTCTGCTTCCCAGGCACAGAGAAGGTGCTAGCAGGGAATTCTCTGCCTGCCTTTCCCCAGTGCTCTGCAAGCTCTCCAGCACAACATAAAATATGGGGCTCTGTGCTTTCTTTCGTCTGAACAGGTGTTACTGTTTTCTGCACAAAAGCGATTCTGCGAAGCAATGTGAACAGGCACAGAGAAGGTGCTAGCAGTGAATTGTCTGCCTGCCTTTCCCCAGTGCTCTGCAAGCTCTCCAGGACAACATAAAATCTGGGGCTCTGTGCTTTCTTTTGTTCTGAACAAGTGTTACTGTTATCTGCACAAAAGCGATTCTGCGAAGCAATGTGAACACTTCTGTTTCCCAGGCACAGAGAAGGTGCTAGCAGGGAATTCTCTGCCTGCTTTTCCCCAGTGCTCTGCAAGCTCTCCAGGACAACATAAAATCTGGGGCTCTGTGCTTTCTTTTGTTCTGAACAAGTGTTACTGTTATCTGCACAAAAGCGATTCTGCGAAGCAATGTGAACACTTCTGTTTCCCAGGCACAGAGAAGGTGCTAGCAGGGAATTCTCTGCCTGCCTTTCCCCAGTGCTCTGCAAGCTCTCCAGCACAACATAAAATATGGGGCTCTGTGCTTTCTTTCCTTCTGAACAAGTGTTACTGTTTTCTGCACAAAAGCGATTCTGCGAAGCAATGGGAACACTTCTCTTTCCCAGGCACAGGGAAGGTGCTAGCAGGGAATTCTCTGCCTGCCTTTCCCCAGTGCTCTGCAAGCTCTCCAGGACAACATAAAATCTGGGGCTCTGTGCTTTCTTTCGTTCTGAACAAGTGTTACTGTTTTCTGCACAAAAGCGATTCTGCGAAGCAATGTGAACACTTCTGTTTCCCAGGCACAGAGAAGGTGCTAGCAGGGAATTCTCTGCCTGCTTTTCCCCAGTGCTCTGTAAGCTCTCCAGGACAACATAAAATCTGGGGCTCTGTGCTTTCTTTCGTTCTGAACAAGTGTTACTGTTTTCTGCACAAAAGCGATTCTGCGAAGCAATGTGAACACTTCTGCTTCCCAGGCACAGAGAAGGTGCTAGCAGGGAATTCTCTGCCTGCCTTTCCCCAGTGCTCTGCAAGCTCTCCAGGACAACAGCAAATCTGGGGCTCTGTGCTTTCTTTCCTTCTGAACAAGTGTTACTGTTTTCTGCACAAAAGCGATTCTGCGAAGCAATGTGAAGACTTCTGCTTCCCAGGCACAGAGAAGGTGCTAGCAGGGAATTCTCTGCCTGCCTTTCCCCAGTGCTCTGCAAGCTCTCCAGCACAACATAAAATATGGGGCTCTGTGCTTTCTTTCGTCTGAACAGGTGTTACTGTTTTCTGCACAAAAGCGATTCTGCGAAGCAATGTGAACAGGCACAGAGAAGGTGCTAGCAGTGAATTGTCTGCCTGCCTTTCCCCAGTGCTCTGCAAGCTCTCCAGGACAACATAAAATCTGGGGCTCTGTGCTTTCTTTTGTTCTGAACAAGTGTTACTGTTATCTGCACAAAAGCGATTCTGCGAAGCAATGTGAACACTTCTGTTTCCCAGGCACAGAGAAGGTGCTAGCAGGGAATTCTCTGCCTGCTTTTCCCCAGTGCTCTGCAAGCTCTCCAGGACAACATAAAATCTGGGGCTCTGTGCTTTCTTTTGTTCTGAACAAGTGTTAATGTTTTCTGCACAAAAGCGATTCTGCGAAGCAATGTGAACACTTCTGTTTCCCAGGCACAGAGAAGGTGCTAGCAGGGAATTCTCTGCCTGCTTTTCCCCAGTGCTCTGCAAGCTCTCCAGGACAACATAAAATCTGGGGCTCTGTGCTTTCTTTCGTCTGAACAAGTGTTACTGTTTTCTGCACAAAAGCGATTCTGCGAAGCAATGTGAACACTTCTGTTTCCCAGGCACAGAGAAGGTGCTAGCAGGGAATTCTCTGCCTGCCTTTCCCCAGTGCTCTGCAAGCTCTCCAGGACAACATAAAATCTGGGGCTCTGTGCTTTCTTTCATTCTGAACAAGTGTTACTGTTTTCTGCACAAAAGCGATTCTGCGAAGCAATGTGAACACTTCTGCTTCCCAGGCACCGAGAACGTGCTAGCAGGGAATTCTCTGCCTGCCTTTCCCCAGTGCTCTGCAAGCTCTCCAGGACAACATAAAATCTGGGGCTCTGTGCTTTCTTTCGTCTGAACAGGTGTTACTGTTTTCTGCACAAAAGCGATTCTGCGAAGCAATGTGAACAGGCACAGAGAAGGTGCTAGCAGTGAATTGTCTGCCTGCCTTTCCCCAGTGCTCTGCAAGCTCTCCAGGACAACATAAAATCTGGGGCTCTGTGCTTTCTTTTGTTCTGAACAAGTGTTACTGTTATCTGCACAAAAGCGATTTTGCGAAGCAATGTGAACACTTCTGTTTCCCAGGCACAGAGAAGGTGCTAGCAGGGAATTCTCTGCCTGCTTTTCCCCAGTGCTCTGCAAGCTCTCCAGGACAACATAAAATCTGGGGCTCTGTGCTTTCTTTTGTTCTGAACAAGTGTTACTGTTTTCTGCACAAAAGCGATTCTGCGAAGCAATGTGAACAGGCACAGAGAAGGTGCTAGCAGGGAATTCTCTGCCTGCCTTTCCCCAGTGCTCTGCAAGCTCTCCAGGACAACATAAAATCTGGGGCTCTGTGCTTTCTTTCGTTCTGAACAAGTGTTACTGTTTTCTGCACAAAAGCGATTCTGCGAAGCAATGTGAACACTTCTGCTTCCCAGGCACAGAGAAGGTGCTAGCAGGGAATTGTCTGCCTGCCTTTCCCCAGTGCTCTGCAAGCTCTCCAGGACAACATAAAATCTGGGGCTCTGTGCTTTCTTTCGTTCTGAACAAGTGTTACTGTTTTCTGCACAAAAGCGATTCTGCGAAGCAATGTGAACACTTCTGTTTCCCAGGCACAGAGAAGGTGCTAGCAGGGAATTCTCTGCCTGCTTTTCCCCAGTGCTCTGCAAGCTCTCCAGGACAACATAGAATCTGGGGCTCTGTGCTTTCTTTCGTTCTGAACAAGTGTTACTGTTTTCTGCACAAAAGCGATTCTGCCAAGCAATGTGAACACTTCTGTTTCCCAGGCACAGAGAAGGTGCTAGCAGGGAATTCTCTGCCTGCTTTTCCCCAGTATTCTGCAAGCTCTCCAGCACAACATAAAATCTGGGGCTCTGTGCTTTCTTTCCTTCTGAACAAGTGTTACTGTTTTCTGCACAAAAGCGATACTGCGAAGCAATGTGAACACTTCTGTTTCCCAGGCACAGAGAAGGTGCTAGCAGGGAATTCTCTGCTTGCTTTTCCCCAGTGCTCTGCAAGCTCTCCAGCACAACATAAAATCTGAGGCTCTGTGCTTTCTTTTGTTCTGAAAAAGTGTTACTGTTGTCTGCACAAAAGCGATTCTGCGAAGCAATGTGAAGACTTCTGCTTCCCAGGCACAGAGAAGGTGCTAGCAGGGAATTCTCTGCCTGCTTTTCCCCAGTGCTCTGCAAGCTCTCCAGGACAACATAAAATCTGGGGCTCTGTGCTTTCTTTCGTCTGAACAAGTGTTACTGTTTTCTGCACAAAAGCGATTCTGCGAAGCAATGTGAACAGGCACAGAGAAGGTGCTAGCAGGGAATTCTCTGCCTGCCTTTCCCCAGTGCTCTGCAAGCTCTCCAGGACAACATAAAATCTGGGGCTCTGTGCTTTCTTTCGTTCTGAACAAGTGTTACTGTTTTCTGCACAAAAGCGATTCTGCGAAGGAATGTGAACAGGCACAGAGAAGGTGCTAGCAGGGAATTCTCTGCCTGCCTTTCCCCAGTGCTCTGCAAGCTCTCCAGGACAACATAAAATCTGGGGCTCTGTGCTTTCTTTCGTCTGAACAGGTGTTACTGTTTTCTGCACAAAAGCGATTCTGCGAAGCAATGTGAACAGGCACAGAGAAGGTGCTAGCAGTGAATTGTCTGCCTGCCTTTCCCCAGTGCTCTGCAAGCTCTCCAGGACAACATAAAATCTGGGGCTCTGTGCTTTCTTTCGTTCTGAACAAGTGTTACTGTTTTCTGCACAAAAGCGATTCTGCGAAGCAATGTGAACACTTCTGTTTCCCAGGCACAGAGAAGGTGCTAGCAGGGAATTCTCTGCCTGCTTTTCCCCAGTATTCTGCAAGCTCTCCAGCACAACATAAAATATGGGGCTCTGTGCTTTCTTTCCTTCTGAACAAGTGTTACTGTTTTCTGCACAAAAGCGGTACTGCGAATCAATGTGAACACTTCTGTTTCCCAGGCACAGAGAAGGTGCTAGCAGGGAATTCTCTGCTTGCTTTTCCCCAGTGCTCTGCAAGCTCTCCAGGACAACATAAAATCTGAGGCTCTGTGCTTTCTTTTGTTCTGAAAAAGTGTTACTGTTGTCTGCACAAAAGCGATTCTGCGAAGCAATGTGAAGACTTCTGCTTCCCAGGCACAGAGAAGGTGCTAGCAGGGAATTCTCTGCCTGCTTTTCCCCAGTGCTCTGCAAGCTCTCCAGGACAACATAAAATCTGGGGCTCTGTGCTTTCTTTTGTTCTGAACAAGTGTTACTGTTTTCTGCACAAAAGCGATTCTGCCAAGCAATCTGAACACTTCTGCTTCCCAGGCACAGAGAAGGTGCTAGCAGGGAATTCTCTGCCTGCTTTTCCCCAGTACTCTGCAAGCTCTCCAGCACAACATAAAATATGGGGCTCTGTGCTTTCTTTCCTTCTGAACAAGTGTTACTGTTTTCTGCACAAAAGCGATTCTGCGAAGCAATGTGAACACTTCTGTTTCCCAGGCACAGAGAAGGTGCTAGCAGGGAATTCTCTGCCTGCCTTTCCCCAGTGCTCTGCAAGCTCTCCAGGACAACATAAAATCTGGGGCTCTGTGCTTTCTTTCGTCTGAACAAGTGTTACTGTTTTCTGCACAAAAGCGATTCTGCGAAGCAATGTGAACAGGCACAGAGAAGGTGCTAGCAGGGAATTCTCTGCCTGCCTTTCCCCAGTGCTCTGCAAGCTCTCCAGGACAACATAAAATCTGGGGCTCTGTGCTTTCTTTCGTTCTGAACAAGTGTTACTGTTTTCTGCACAAAAGCGATTCTGCGAAGAAATGGGAACACTTCTGTTTCCCAGGCACAGAGAAGGTGCTAGCAGGGAATTCTCTGCCTGCTTTTCCCCAGTACTCTGCAAGCTCTCCAGGACAACATAAAATCTGGGGCTCTGTGCTTTCTTTCGTTCTGAACAGGTGTTTTTGTTTTCTGCACAAAAGCGATTCTGCGAAGCAATGTGAACACTTCTGCTTCCCAGGCACAGAGAAGGTGCTAGCAGGGAATTCTCTGCCTGCCTTTCCCCAGTGCTCTGCAAGCTCTCCAGGACAACATAAAATCTGGGGCTCTGTGCTTTCTTTCGTTCTGAACAAGTGTTACTGTTTTCTGCACAAAAGCGATTCTGCGAAGCAATGTGAACACTTCTGTTTCCCAGGCACAGAGAAGGTGCTAGCAGGGAATTCTCTGCCTGCTTTTCCCCAGTGCTCTGCAAGCTCTCCAGGACAACATAAAATCTGGGGCTCTGTGCTTTCTTTCGTTCTGAACAAGTGTTACTGTTTTCTGCACAAAAGCGGTTCTGCGAAGCAATGTGAACACTTCTGCTTCCCAGGCACAGAGAAGGTGCTAGCAGGGAATTCTCTGCCTGCCTTTCCCCAGTGCTCTGCAAGCTCTCCAGGACAACATAAAATCTGGGGCTCTGTGCTTTCTTTCGTCTGAACAAGTGTTACTGTTTTCTGCACAAAAGCGATTCTGCGAAGCAATGTGAACACTTCTGTTTCCCAGGCACAGAGAAGGTGCTAGCAGGGAATTCTCTGCCTGCTTTTCCCCAGTGCTCTGCAAGCTCTCCAGGACAACATAAAATCTGGGGCTCTGTGCTTTCTTTTGTTCTGAACAAGTGTTACTGTTATCTGCACAAAAGCGATTCTGCGAAGCAATGTGAACACTTCTGTTTCCCAGGCACAGAGAAGGTGCTAGCAGGGAATTCTCTGCCTGCTTTTCCCCAGTACTCTGCAAGCTCTCCAGCACAACATAAAATATGGGGCTCTGTGCTTTCTTTCCTTCTGAACAAGTGTTACTGTTTTCTGCACAAAAGCGATACTGCTAAGAAATGTGAACACTTCTGCTTCCCAGGCACCGAGAACGTGCTAGCAGGGAATTCTCTGCCTGCCTTTCCCCAGTGCTCTGCAAGCTCTCCAGGACAACATAAAATCTGGGGCTCTGTGCTTTCTTTCGTTCTGAACAAGTGTTACAGTTTTCTGCACAAAAGCGATTCTGCGAAGCAATGTGAACACTTCTGTTTCCCAGGCACAGAGAAGGTGCTAGCAGGGAATTCTCTGCCTGCTTTTCCCCAGTGCTCTGCAAGCTCTCCAGGACAACATAAAATCTGGGGCTCTGTGCTTTCTTTCGTTCTGAACAAGTGTTACTGTTTTCTGCACAAAAGCGGTTCTGCGAAGCAATGTGAACACTTCTGCTTCCCAGGCACAGAGAAGGTGCTAGCAGGGAATTCTCTGCCTGCCTTTCCCCAGTGCTCTGCAAGCTCTCCAGGACAACATAAAATCTGGGGCTCTGTGCTTTCTTTCGTCTGAACAAGTGTTACTGTTTTCTGCACAAAAGCGATTCTGCGAAGCAATGTGAACACTTCTGTTTCCCAGGCACAGAGAAGGTGCTAGCAGGGAATTCTCTGCCTGCTTTTCCCCAGTGCTCTGCAAGCTCTCCAGGACAACATAAAATCTGGGGCTCTGTGCTTTCTTTTGTTCTGAACAAGTGTTACTGTTATCTGCACAAAAGCGATTCTGCGAAGCAATGTGAACACTTCTGTTTCCCAGGCACAGAGAAGGTGCTAGCAGGGAATTCTCTGCCTGCTTTTCCCCAGTACTCTGCAAGCTCTCCAGCACAACATAAAATATGGGGCTCTGTGCTTTCTTTCCTTCTGAACAAGTGTTACTGTTTTCTGCACAAAAGCGATACTGCTAAGAAATGTGAACACTTCTGCTTCCCAGGCACCGAGAACGTGCTAGCAGGGAATTCTCTGCCTGCCTTTCCCCAGTGCTCTGCAAGCTCTCCAGGACAACATAAAATCTGGGGCTCTGTGCTTTCTTTCGTTCTGAACAAGTGTTACTGTTTTCTGCACAAAAGCGATTCTGCGAAGAAATGTGAATACTTCTGTTTCCCAGGCACAGAGAAGGTGCTAGCAGGGAATTCTCTGCCTGCTTTTCCCCAGTGCTCTGCAAGCTCTCCAGGACAACATAAAATCTGGGGCTCTGTGCTTTCTTTCGTTCTGAACAGGTGTTATTGTTTTCTGCACAAAAGCGATTCTGCGAAGCAATGTGAAGACTTCTGCTTCCCAGGCACAGAGAAGGTGCTAGCAGGGAATTCTCTGCCTGCCTTTCCCCAGTGCTCTGCAAGCTCTCCAGGACAACATAAAATCTGGGGCTCTGTGCTTTCTTTCGTCTGAACAAGTGTTACTGTTTTCTGCACAAAAGCGATTCTGCGAAGCAATGTGAACACTTCTGTTTCCCAGGCACAGAGAAGGTGCTAGCAGGGAATTCTCTGCCTGCTTTTCCCCAGTGCTCTGCAAGCTCTCCAGGACAACATAAAATCTGGGGCTCTGTGCTTTCTTTTGTTCTGAACAAGTGTTACTGTTATCTGCACAAAAGCGATTCTGCGAAGCAATGTGAACACTTCTGTTTCCCAGGCACAGAGAAGGTGCTAGCAGGGAATTCTCTGCCTGCCTTTCCCCAGTGCTCTGCAAGCTCTCCAGCACAACATAAAATATGGGGCTCTGTGCTTTCTTTCCTTCTGAACAAGTGTTACTGTTTTCTGCACAAAAGCGATTCTGCGAAGCAATGGGAACACTTCTCTTTCCCAGGCACAGGGAAGGTGCTAGCAGGGAATTCTCTGCCTGCCTTTCCCCAGTGCTCTGCAAGCTCTCCAGGACAACATAAAATCTGGGGCTCTGTGCTTTCTTTCGTTCTGAACAAGTGTTACTGTTTTCTGCACAAAAGCGATTCTGCGAAGCAATGTGAACACTTCTGTTTCCCAGGCACAGAGAAGGTGCTAGCAGGGAATTCTCTGCCTGCTTTTCCCCAGTGCTCTGTAAGCTCTCCAGGACAACATAAAATCTGGGGCTCTGTGCTTTCTTTCGTTCTGAACAAGTGTTACTGTTTTCTGCACAAAAGCGATTCTGCGAAGCAATGTGAACACTTCTGTTTCCCAGGCACAGAGAAGGTGCTAGCAGGGAATTCTCTGCCTGCTTTTCCCCAGTGCTCTGTAAGCTCTCCAGGACAACATAAAATCTGGGGCTCTGTGCTTTCTTTCGTTCTGAACAAGTGTTACTGTTTTCTGCACAAAAGCGATTCTGCGAAGCAATGTGAAGACTTCTGCTTCCCAGGCACAGAGAAGGTGCTAGCAGGGAATTCTCTGCCTGCCTTTCCCCAGTGCTCTGCAAGCTCTCCAGCACAACATAAAATATGGGGCTCTGTGCTTTCTTTCGTCTGAACAGGTGTTACTGTTTTCTGCACAAAAGCGATTCTGCGAAGCAATGTGAACAGGCACAGAGAAGGTGCTAGCAGTGAATTGTCTGCCTGCCTTTCCCCAGTGCTCTGCAAGCTCTCCAGGACAACATAAAATCTGGGGCTCTGTGCTTTCTTTTGTTCTGAACAAGTGTTACTGTTATCTGCACAAAAGCGATTCTGCGAAGCAATGTGAACACTTCTGTTTCCCAGGCACAGAGAAGGTGCTAGCAGGGAATTCTCTGCCTGCTTTTCCCCAGTGCTCTGCAAGCTCTCCAGCACAACATAAAATCTGGGGCTCTGTGCTTTCTTTTGTTCTGAACAAGTGTTAATGTTTTCTGCACAAAAGCGATTCTGCGAAGCAATGTGAACACTTCTGTTTCCCAGGCACAGAGAAGGTGCTAGCAGGGAATTCTCTGCCTGCTTTTCCCCAGTGCTCTGCAAGCTCTCCAGGACAACATAAAATCTGGGGCTCTGTGCTTTCTTTCGTCTGAACAAGTGTTACTGTTTTCTGCACAAAAGCGATTCTGCGAAGCAATGTGAACACTTCTGTTTCCCAGGCACAGAGAAGGTGCTAGCAGGGAATTCTCTGCCTGCCTTTCCCCAGTGCTCTGCAAGCTCTCCAGGACAACATAAAATCTGGGGCTCTGTGCTTTCTTTCATTCTGAACAAGTGTTACTGTTTTCTGCACAAAAGCGATTCTGCGAAGCAATGTGAACACTTCTGCTTCCCAGGCACCGAGAACGTGCTAGCAGGGAATTCTCTGCCTGCCTTTCCCCAGTGCTCTGCAAGCTCTCCAGGACAACATAAAATCTGGGGCTCTGTGCTTTCTTTCGTCTGAACAGGTGTTACTGTTTTCTGCACAAAAGCGATTCTGCGAAGCAATGTGAACAGGCACAGAGAAGGTGCTAGCAGGGAATTCTCTGCCTGCCTTTCCCCAGTGCTCTGCAAGCTCTCCAGGACAACATAAAATCTGGGGCTCTGTGCTTTCTTTCGTTCTGAACAAGTGTTACTGTTTTCTGCACAAAAGCGATTCTGCGAAGGAATGTGAACAGGCACAGAGAAGGTGCTAGCAGGGAATTCTCTGCCTGCCTTTCCCCAGTGCTCTGCAAGCTCTCCAGGACAACATAAAATCTGGGGCTCTGTGCTTTCTTTCGTCTGAACAGGTGTTACTGTTTTCTGCACAAAAGCGATTCTGCGAAGCAATGTGAACAGGCACAGAGAAGGTGCTAGCAGTGAATTGTCTGCCTGCCTTTCCCCAGTGCTCTGCAAGCTCTCCAGGACAACATAAAATCTGGGGCTCTGTGCTTTCTTTCGTTCTGAACAAGTGTTACTGTTTTCTGCACAAAAGCGATTCTGCGAAGAAATGTGAACACTTCTGTTTCCCAGGCACAGAGAAGGTGCTAGCAGGGAATTCTCTGCCTGCTTTTCCCCAGTACTCTGCAAGCTCTCCAGGACAACATAAAATCTGGGGCTCTGTGCTTTCTTTCGTTCTGAACAGGTGTTATTGTTTTCTGCACAAAAGCGATTCTGCGAAGCAATGTGAACACTTCTGCTTCCCAGGCACAGAGAAGGTGCTAGCAGGGAATTCTCTGCCTGCCTTTCCCCAGTGCTCTGCAAGCTCTCCAGGACAACATAAAATCTGGGGCTCTGTGCTTTCTTTCGTTCTGAACAAGTGTTACTGTTTTCTGCACAAAAGCGATTCTGCGAAGCAATGTGAACACTTCTGTTTCCCAGGCACAGAGAAGGTGCTAGCAGGGAATTCTCTGCCTGCTTTTCCCCAGTGCTCTGCAAGCTCTCCAGGACAACATAAAATCTGGGGCTCTGTGCTTTCTTTCGTTCTGAACAAGTGTTACTGTTTTCTGCACAAAAGCGGTTCTGCGAAGCAATGTGAAGACTTCTGCTTCCCAGGCACAGAGAAGGTGCTAGCAGGGAATTCTCTGCCTGCCTTTCCCCAGTGCTCTGCAAGCTCTCCAGGACAACATAAAATCTGGGGCTCTGTGCTTTCTTTCGTCTGAACAATTGTTACTGTTTTCTGCACAAAAGCGATTCTGCGAAGCAATGTGAACACTTCTGTTTCCCAGGCACAGAGAAGGTGCTAGCAGGGAATTCTCTGCCTGCTTTTCCCCAGTGCTCTGCAAGCTCTCCAGGACAACATAAAATCTGGGGCTCTGTGCTTTCTTTTGTTCTGAACAAGTGTTACTGTTATCTGCACAAAAGCGATTCTGCGAAGCAATGTGAACACTTCTGTTTCCCAGGCACAGAGAAGGTGCTAGCAGGGAATTCTCTGCCTGCTTTTCCCCAGTACTCTGCAAGCTCTCCAGCACAACATAAAATATGGGGCTCTGTGCTTTCTTTCCTTCTGAACAAGTGTTACTGTTTTCTGCACAAAAGCGATACTGCTAAGAAATGTGAACACTTCTGCTTCCCAGGCACAGAGAAGGTGCTAGCAGGGAATTCTCTGCCTGCCTTTCCCCAGTGCTCTGCAAGCTCTCCAGGACAACATAAAATCTGGGGCTCTGTGCTTTCTTTCGTTCTGAACAAGTGTTACAGTTTTCTGCACAAAAGCGATTCTGCGAAGGAATGTGAACAGGCACAGAGAAGGTGCTAGCAGGGAATTCTCTGCCTGCCTTTCCCCAGTGCTCTGCAAGCTCTCCAGGACAACATAAAATCTGGGGCTCTGTGCTTTCTTTCGTTCTGAACAAGTGTTACTGTTTTCTGCACAAAAGCGATTCTGCGAAGAAATGTGAACACTTCTGTTTCCCAGGCACAGAGAAGGTGCTAGCAGGGAATTCTCTGCCTGCTTTTCCCCAGTGCTCTGCAAGCTCTCCAGGACAACATAAAATCTGGGGCTCTGTGCTTTCTTTCGTTCTGAACAGGTGTTATTGTTTTCTGCACAAAACGATTCTGCGAAGCAATGTGAACACTTCTGCTTCCCAGGCACAGAGAAGGTGCTAGCAGGGAATTCTCTGCCTGCCTTTCCCCAGTGCTCTGCAAGCTCTCCAGGACAACATAAAATCTGGGGCTCTGTGCTTTCTTTCGTTCTGAACAAGTGTTATTGTTTTCTGCACAAAAGCGATTCTGCGAAGCAATGTGAAGACTTCTGCTTCCCAGGCACAGAGAAGGTGCTAGCAGGGAATTCTCTGCCTGCCTTTCCCCAGTGCTCTGCAAGCTCTCCAGGACAACATAAAATCTGGGGCTCTGTGCTTTCTTTCGTCTGAACAAGTGTTACTGTTTTCTGCACAAAAGCGATTCTGCGAAGCAATGTGAACACTTCTGTTTCCCAGGCACAGAAAAGGTGCTAGCAGGGAATTCTCTGCCTGCCTTTCCCCAGTGCTCTGCAAGCTCTCCAGCACAACATAAAATATGGGGCTCTGTGCTTTCTTTCCTTCTGAACAAGTGTTACTGTTTTCTGCACAAAAGCGATTCTGCGAAGCAATGGGAACACTTCTCTTTCCCAGGCACAGGGAAGGTGCTAGCAGGGAATTCTCTGCCTGCCTTTCCCCAGTGCTCTGCAAGCTCTCCAGGACAACATAAAATCTGGGGCTCTGTGCTTTCTTTCGTTCTGAACAAGTGTTACTGTTTTCTGCACAAAAGCGATTCTGCGAAGCAATGTGAACACTTCTGTTTCCCAGGCACAGAGAAGGTGCTAGCAGGGAATTCTCTGCCTGCTTTTCCCCAGTGCTCTGTAAGCTCTCCAGGACAACATAAAATCTGGGGCTCTGTGCTTTCTTTCGTTCTGAACAAGTGTTACTCTTTTCTGCACAAAAGCGATTCTGCGAAGCAATGTGAACACTTCTGCTTCCCAGGCACAGAGAAGGTGCTAGCAGGGAATTCTCTGCCTGCCTTTCCCCAGTGCTCTGCAAGCTCTCCAGGACAACAGCAAATCTGGGGCTCTGTGCTTTCTTTCGTTCTGAACAAGTGTTACTGTTTTCTGCACAAAAGCGATTCTGCGAAGCAATGTGAAGACTTATGCTTCCCAGGCACAGAGAAGGTGCTAGCAGGGAATTCTCTGCCTGCCTTTCCCCAGTGCTCTGCAAGCTCTCCAGCACAACATAAAATATGGGGCTCTGTGCTTTCTTTCGTCTGAACAGGTGTTACTGTTTTCTGCACAAAAGCGATTCTGCGAAGCAATGTGAACAGGCACAGAGAAGGTGCTAGCAGTGAATTGTCTGCCTGCCTTTCCCCAGTGCTCTGCAAGCTCTCCAGGACAACATAAAATCTGGGGCTCTGTGCTTTCTTTTGTTCTGAACAAGTGTTACTGTTATCTGCACAAAAGCGATTCTGCGAAGCAATGTGAACACTTCTGTTTCCCAGGCACAGAGAAGGTGCTAGCAGGGAATTCTCTGCCTGCTTTTCCCCAGTGCTCTGCAAGCTCTCCAGGACAACATAAAATCTGGGGCTCTGTGCTTTCTTTTGTTCTGAACAAGTGTTAATGTTTTCTGCACAAAAGCGATTCTGCGAAGCAATGTGAACAGGCACAGAGAAGGTGCTAGCAGGGAATTCTCTGCCTGCCTTTCCCCAGTGCTCTGCAAGCTCTCCAGGACAACATAAAATCTGGGGCTCTGTGCTTTCTTTCGTCTGAACAAGTGTTACTGTTTTCTGCACAAAAGCGATTCTGCGAAGCAATGTGAACAGGCACAGAGAAGGTGCTAGCAGGGAATTCTCTGCCTGCCTTTCCCCAGTGCTCTGCAAGCTCTCCAGGACAACATAAAATCTGGGGCTCTGTGCTTTCTTTCGTTCTGAACAAGTGTTACTGTTGTCTGCACAAAAGCGATTCTGCGAAGCAATGTGAACACTTCTGTTTCCCAGGCACAGAGAAGGTGCTAGCAGGGAATTCTCTGCCTGCTTTTCCCCAGTGCTCTGCAAGCTCTCCAGGACAACATAAAATCTGGGGCTCTGTGCTTTCTTTTGTTCTGAACAAGTGTTACTGTTATCTGCACAAAAGCGATTCTGCGAAGCAATGTGAACACTTCTGCTTCCCAGGCACAGAGAAGGTGCTAGCAGGGAATTCTCTGCCTGCTTTTCCCCAGTACTCTGCAAGCTCTCCAGCACAACATAAAATATGGGGCTCTGTGCTTTCTTTCCTTCTGAACAAGTGTTACTGTTTTCTGCACAAAAGCGATACTGCTAAGAAATGTGAACACTTCTGCTTCCCAGGCACCGAGAACGTGCTAGCAGGGAATTCTCTGCCTGCCTTTCCCCAGTGCTCTGCAAGCTCTCCAGGACAACATAAAATCTGGGGCTCTGTGCTTTCTTTCGTTCTGAACAAGTGTTACAGTTTTCTGCACAAAAGCGATTCTGCGAAGGAATGTGAACAGTCACAGAGAAGGTGCTAGCAGGGAATTCTCTGCCTGCCTTTCCCCAGTGCTCTGCAAGCTCTCCAGGACAACATAAAATCTGGGGCTCTGTGCTTTCTTTCGTTCTGAACAAGTGTTACTGTTTTCTGCACAAAAGCGATTCTGCGAAGAAATGTGAACACTTCTGTTTCCCAGGCACAGAGAAGGTGCTAGCAGGGAATTCTCTGCCTGCTTTTCCCCAGTGCTCTGCAAGCTCTCCAGGACAACATAAAATCTGGGGCTCTGTGCTTTCTTTCGTTCTGAACAGGTGTTATTGTTTTCTGCACAAAAGCGATTCTGCGAAGCAATGTGAAGACTTCTGCTTCCCAGGCACAGAGAAGGTGCTAGCAGGGAATTCTCTGCCTGCCTTTCCCCAGTGCTCTGCAAGCTCTCCAGGACAACATAAAATCTGGGGCTCTGTGCTTTCTTTTGTTCTGAACAAGTGTTACTGTTATCTGCACAAAAGCGATTCTGCGAAGCAATGTGAACACTTCTGTTTCCCAGGCACAGAGAAGGTGCTATCAGGGAATTCTCTGCCTGCTTTTCCCCAGTGCTCTGCAAGCTCTCCAGGACAACATAAAATCTGGGGCTCTGTGCTTTCTTTCGTTCTGAACAAGTGTTACTGTTTTCTGCACAAAAGCGATTCTGCGAAGCAATATGAACACTTCTGTTTCCCAGGCACAGAGAAGGTGCTAGCAGGGAATTCTCTGCCTGCTTTTCCCCAGTGCTCTGCAAGCTCTCCAGGACAACATAAAATCTGGGGCTCTGTGCTTTCTTTCGTACTGAACAAGTGTTACTGTTTTCTGCACAAAAGCGATTCTGCGAAGCAATGTGAACACTTCTGCTTCCCAGGCACAGAGAAGGTGCTAGCAGGAAATTCTCTGCCTGCCTTTCCCCAGTGCTCTGCAAGCTCTCCAGGACAACATAGAATCTGGGGCTCTGTGCTTTCTTTTGTTCTGAACAAGTGTTAGTGTTTTCTGCACAAAAGCGATTCTGCGAAGCAATGTGAAGACTTCAACTTCCCAGGCACAGAGAAGGTGCTAGCAGGGAATTCTCTGCCTGCCTTTCCCCAGTGCTCTGCAAGCTCTCCAGGACAACATAAAATCTGGGGCTCTGTGCTTTCTTTCGTTCTGAACAAGTGTTACTGTTTTCTGCACAAAAGCGATTTTGCGAAGCAATGTGAACAGGCACAGAGAAGGTGCTAGCAGGGAATTCTCTGCCTGCCTTTCCCCAGTGCTCTGCAAGCTCTCCAGGACAACATAAAATCTGGGGCTCTGTGCTTTCTTTCGTTCTGAACAAGTGTTACTGTATTCTGCACAAAAGCGATTCTGCGAAGCAATGGGAACACTTCTGTTTCCCAGGCACAGAGAAGGTGCTAGCAGGGAATTCTCTGCCTGCTTTTCCCCAGTGCTCTGCAAGCTCTCCAGGACAACATAAAATCTGGGGCTCTGTGCTTTCTTTCGTTCTGAACAAGTGTTATTGTTTTCTGCACAAAAGCGATTCTGCGAAGCAATGTGAACACTTCTGCTTCCCAGGCACAGAGAAGGTGCTAGCAGGGAACTGTCTGCCTGCCTTTCCCCAGTGCTCTGCAAGCTCTCCAGGACAACATAAAATCTGGGGCTCTGTGCTTTCTTTCGTTCTGAACAAGTGTTACTGTTTTCTGCACAAAAGCGATTCTGCGAAGCAATGTGAACAGGCACAGAGAAGGTGCTAGCAGGGAATTCTCTGCCTGCCTTTCCCCAGTGCTCTGCAAGCTCTCCAGGACAACATAAAATCTGGGGCTCTGTGCTTTCTTTCGTTCTGAACAAGTGTTACTGTTTTCTGCACAAAAGCGATTCTGCGAAGCAATGTGAACACTTCTGTTTCCCAGGCACAGAGAAGGTGCTAGCAGGGAATTCTCTGCCTGCTTTTCCCCAGTGCTCTGCAAGCTCTCCAGGACAACATAAAATCTGGGGCTCTGTGCTTTCTTTCCTTCTGAACAAGTGTTACTGTTTTCTGCACAAAAGCGATTCTGCGAAGCAATGTGAACACTTCTGTTTCCCAGGCACAGAGAAGGTGCTAGCAGGGAATTCTCTGCCTGCTTTTCCCCAGTGCTCTGTAAGCTCTCCAGGACAACATAGAATCTGGGGCTCTGTGCTTTCTTTCGTTCTGAACAAGTGTTAGTGTTTTCTGCACAAAAGCGATTCTGCGAAGCAATGTGAAGACTTCTGCTTCCCAGGCACAGAGAAGGTGCTAGCAGGGAATTGTCTGCCTGCCTTTCCCCAGTACTCTGCAAGCTCTCCAGGACAACATAAAATCTGGGGCTCTGTGCTTTCTTTCTTCTGAACAGGTGTTACTGTTTTCTGCACAAAAGCGATTCTGCGAAGCAATGTGAACAGGCACAGAGAAGGTGCTAGCAGTGAATTGTCTGCCTGCCTTTCCCCAGTGCTCTGCAAGCTCTCCAGGACAACATAAAATCTGGGGCTCTGTGCTTTCTTTCGTTCTGAACAAGTGTTACTGTTTTCTGCACAAAAGCGATACTGCGAAGCAATGTGAACACTTCTGTTTCCCAGGCACAGAGAAGGTGCTAGCAGGGAATTCTCTGCCTGCCTTTCCCCAGTGCTCTGCAAGCTCTCCAGGACAACATAAAATATGGGGCTCTGTGCTTTCTTTCCTTCTGAACAAGTGTTACTGTTGTCTGCACAAAAGCGATTCTGCGAAGCAATGTGAAGACTTCTGCTTCCCAGGCACAGAGAAGGTGCTAGCAGGGAATTCTCTGCCTGCTTTTCCCCAGTGCTCTGCAAGCTCTCCAGGACAACATAAAATCTGGGGCTCTGTGCTTTCTTTTGTTTTGAACAAGTGTTACTGTTTTCTGCACAAAAGCGATTCTGCCAAGCAATCTGAACACTTCTGCTTCCCAGGCACAGAGAAGGTGCTAGCAGGGAATTCTCTGCCTGCTTTTCCCCAGTACTCTGCAAGCTCTCCAGCACAACATAAAATATGGGGCTCTGTGCTTTCTTTCCTTCTGAACAAGTGTTACTGTTTTCTGCACAAAAGCGATTCTGCGAAGCAATGTGAACACTTCTGTTTCCCAGGCACAGAGAAGGTGCTAGCAGGGAATTCTCTGCCTGCCTTTCCCCAGTGCTCTGCAAGCTCTCCAGGACAACATAAAATCTGGGGCTCTGTGCTTTCTTTCGTCTGAACAAGTGTTACTGTTTTCTGCACAAAAGCGATTCTGCGAAGCAATGTGAACAGGCACAGAGAAGGTGCTAGCAGGGAATTCTCTGCCTGCCTTTCCCCAGTGCTCTGCAAGCTCTCCAGGACAACATAAAATCTGGGGCTCTGTGCTTTCTTTCGTCTGAACAAGTGTTACTGTTTTCTGCACAAAAGCGATTCTGCGAAGAAATGTGAACACTTCTGTTTCCCAGGCACAGAGAAGGTGCTAGCAGGGAATTCTCTGCCTGCTTTTCCCCAGTTCTCTGCAAGCTCTCCAGGACAACATAAAATCTGGGGCTCTGTGCTTTCTTTCGTTCTGAACAGGTGTTATTGTTTTCTGCACAAAAGCGATTCTGCGAAGCAATGGGAACACTTCTGTTTCCCAGGCACAGAGAAGGTGCTAGCAGGGAATTCTCTGCCTGCTTTTCCCCAGTGCTCTGTAAGCTCTCCAGGACAACATAAAATCTGGGGCTCTGTGCTTTCTTTCGTTCTGAACAAGTGTTACTGTTTTCTGCACAAAAGCGATTCTGCGAAGCAATGTGAACACTTCTGCTTCCCAGGCACAGAGAAGGTGCTAGCAGGGAATTCTCTGCCTGCCTTTCCCCAGTGCTCTGCAAGCTCTCCAGGACAACAGCAAATCTGGGGCTCTGTGGTTTCTTTCGTTCTGAACAAGTGTTACTGTTTTCTGCACAAAAGCGATTCTGCGAAGCAATGTGAAGACTTCTGCTTCCCAGGCACAGAGAAGGTGCTAGCAGGGAATTCTCTGCCTGCCTTTCCCCAGTGCTCTGCAAGCTCTCCAGGACAACATAAAATCTGGGGCTCTGTGCTTTCTTTCGTTCTGAACAAGTGTTAATGTTTTCTGCACAAAAGCGATTCTGCGAAGCAATGTGAACACTTCTGTTTCCCAGGCACAGAGAAGGTGCTAGCAGGGAATTCTCTGCCTGCTTTTCCCCAGTGCTCTGCAAGCTCTCCAGGACAACATAAAATCTGGGGCTCTGTGCTTTCTTTCGTTCTGAACAAGTGTTACTGTTTTCTGCACAAAAGCGATTCTGCGAAGCAATGTGAACACTTCTGTTTCCCAGGCACAGAGAAGGTGCTAGCAGGGAATTCTCTGCCTGCTTTTCCCCAGTGCTCTGCAAGCTCTCCAGGACAACATAAAATCTGGGGCTCTGTGCTTTCTTTCGTTCTGAACAAGTGTTACTGTTTTCTGCACAAAAGCGATTCTGCGAAGCAATGTGAAGACTTCTGCTTCCCAGGCACAGAGAAGGTGCTAGCAGGAAATTCTCTGCCTGCCTTTCCCCAGTGCTCTGCAAGCTCTCCAGGACAACATAGAATCTGGGGCTCTGTGCTTTCTTTTGTTCTGAACAAGTGTTACTGTTTTCTGCACAAAAGCGATTCTGCGAAGCAATGTGAAGACTTCTGCTTCCCAGGCACAGAGAAGGTGCTAGCAGGGAATTCTCTGCCTGCCTTTCCCCAGTGCTCTGCAAGCTCTCCAGGACAACATAAAATCTGGGGCTCTGTGCTTTCTTTCGTTCTGAACAAGTGTTACTGTTTTCTGCACAAAAGCGATTCTGCGAAGCAATGTGAACAGGCACAGAGAAGGTGCTAGCAGCGAATTCTCTGCCTGCCTTTCCCCAGTGCTCTGCAAGCTCTCCAGGACAACATAAAATCTGGGGCTCTGTGCTTTCTTTCGTCTGAACAAGTGTTAATGTTTTCTGCACAAAAGCGATTCTGCGAAGCAATGTGAACAGGCACAGAGAAGGTGCTAGCAGGGAATTCTCTGCCTGCCTTTCCCCAGTGCTCTGCAAGCTCTCCAGGACAACATAAAATCTGGGGCTCTGTGCTTTCTTTCGTTCTGAACAAGTGTTACTGTTTTCTGCACAAAAGCGATTCTGCGAAGCAATGTGAACACTTCTGTTTCCCAGGCACAGAGAAGGTGCTAGCAGGGAATTCTCTGCCTGCTTTTCCCCAGTGCTCTGCAAGCTCTCCAGGACAACATAAAATCTGGGGCTCTGTGCTTTCTTTCGTTCTGAACAGGTGTTATTGTTTTCTGCACAAAAGCGATTCTGCGAAGCAATGGGAACACTTCTGCTTCCCAGGCACAGAGAAGGTGCTAGCAGGGAATTCTCTGCCTGCCTTTCCCCAGTGCTCTGCAAGCTCTCCAGGACAACATAAAATCTGGGGCTCTGTGCTTTCTTTCGTTCTGAACAAGTGTTACTGTTATCTGCACAAAAGCGATTCTGCGAAGCAATGTGAACACTTCTGTTTCCCAGGCACAGAGAAGGTGCTAGCAGGGAATTCTCTGCCTGCTTTTCCCCAGTGCTCTGCAAGCTCTCCAGCACAACATAAAATCTGGGGCTCTGTGCTTTCTTTCGTACTGAACAAGTGTTACTGTTTTCTGCACAAAAGATATACTGCTAAGAAATGTGAACACTTCTGCTTCTCAGGCACCGAGAACGTGCTAGCAGGGAATTCTCTGCCTGCCTTTCCCCAGTGCTCTGCAAGCTCTCCAGGACAACATAAAATCTGGGGCTCTGTGCTTTCTTTCCTTCTGAACAAGTGTTACAGTTTTCTGCACAAAAGCGATTCTGCGAAGCAATGTGAACAGGCACAGAGAAGGTGCTAGCAGGGAATTCTCTGCCTGCCTTTCCCCAGTGCTCTGCAAGCTCTCCAGGACAACGTAAAATCTGGGGCTCTGTGCTTTCTTTCCTTCTGAACAAGTGTTACTGTTTTCTGCACAAAAGCGATTCTGCGAAGCAATGTGAACACTTCTGCTTCCCAGGCACAGAGAAGGTGCTAGCAGGGAATTCTCTGCCTGCTTTTCCCCAGTGCTCTGTAAGCTCTCCAGGACAACATAAAATCTGGGGCTCTGTGCTTTCTTTCGTTCTGAACAAGTGTTACTGTTTTCTGCACAAAAGCGATTCTGCGAAGCAATGTGAACACTTCTGCTTCCCAGGCACAGAGAAGGTGCTAGCAGGGAATTCTCTGCCTGCCTTTCCCCAGTGCTCTGCAAGCTCTCCAGGACAACATAAAATCTGGGGCTCTGTGCTTTCTTTCGTCTGAACAATTGTTACTGTTTTCTGCACAAAAGCGATTCTGCGAAGCAATGGGAACACTTCTGTTTCCCAGGCACAGAGAAGGTGCTAGCAGGGAATTCTCTGCCTGCTTTTCCCCAGTGCTCTGCAAGCTCTCCAGGACAACATAAAATCTGGGGCTCTGTGCTTTCTTTTGTTCTGAACAAGTGTTACTGTTATCTGCACAAAAGACATTCTGCGAAGCAATGTGAACACTTCTGTTTCCCAGGCACAGAGAAGGTGCTAGCAGGGAATTCTCTGCCTGCCTTTCCCCAGTGCTCTGCAAGCTCTCCAGGACAACAGCAAATCTGGGGCTCTGTGCTTTCTTTCGTTCTGAACAAGTGTTACTGTTTTCTGCACAAAAGCGATTCTGCGAAGCAATGTGAACACTTCTGTTTCCCAGGCACAGAGAAGGTGCTATCAGGGAATTCTCTGCCTGCCTTTCCCCAGTGCTCTGCAAGCTCTCCAGGACAACATAAAATCTGGGGCTCTGTGCTTTCTTTCGTTCTGAACAAGTGTTACTGTTTTCTGCACAAAAGCGATTCTGCGAAGCAATGTGAACACTTCTGTTTCCCAGGCACAGAGAAGGTGCTATCAGGGAATTCTCTGCCTGCTTTTCCCCAGTGCTCTGCAAGCTCTCCAGGACAACATAAAATCTGGGGCTCTGTGCTTTCTTTCGTTCTGAACAAGTGTTACTGTTTTCTGCACAAAAGCGATTCTGCGAAGCAATATGAACACTTCTGTTTCCCAGGCACAGAGAAGGTGCTAGCAGGGAATTCTCTGCCTGCTTTTCCCCAGTGCTCTGCAAGCTCTCCAGGACAACATAAAATCTGGGGCTCTGTGCTTTCTTTCGTACTGAACAAGTGTTACTGTTTTCTGCACAAAAGCGATTCTGCGAAGCAATGTGAACACTTGTGCTTCCCAGGCACAGAGAAGGTGCTAGCAGGAAATTCTCTGCCTGCCTTTCCCCAGTGCTCTGCAAGCTCTCCAGGACAACATAGAATCTGGGGCTCTGTGCTTTCTTTTGTTCTGAACAAGTGTTAGTGTTTTCTGCACAAAAGCGATTCTGCGAAGCAATGTGAAGACTTCAACTTCCCAGGCACAGAGAAGGTGCTAGCAGGGAATTCTCTGCCTGCCTTTCCCCAGTGCTCTGCAAGCTCTCCAGGACAACATAAAATCTGGGGCTCTGTGCTTTCTTTCGTTCTGAACAAGTGTTACTGTTTTCTGCACAAAAGCGATTTTGCGAAGCAATGTGAACAGGCACAGAGAAGGTGCTAGCAGGGAATTCTCTGCCTGCCTTTCCCCAGTGCTCTGCAAGCTCTCCAGGACAACATAAAATCTGGGGCTCTGTGCTTTCTTTCGTTCTGAACAAGTGTTACTGTATTCTGCACAAAAGCGATTCTGCGAAGCAATGGGAACACTTCTGTTTCCCAGGCACAGAGAAGGTGCTAGCAGGGAATTCTCTGCCTGCTTTTCCCCAGTGCTCTGCAAGCTCTCCAGGACAACATAAAATCTGGGGCTCTGTGCTTTCTTTCGTTCTGAACAAGTGTTATTGTTTTCTGCACAAAAGCGATTCTGCGAAGCAATGTGAAGACTTCTGCTTCCCAGGCACAGAGAAGGTGCTAGCAGGGAACTGTCTGCCTGCCTTTCCCCAGTGCTCTGCAAGCTCTCCAGGACAACATAAAATCTGGGGCTCTGTGCTTTCTTTCGTTCTGAACAAGTGTTACTGTTTTCTGCACAAAAGCGATTCTGCGAAGCAATGGGAACACTTCTGTTTCCCAGGCACAGACAACGTGCTAGCAGGGAATTCTCTGCCTGCTTTTCCCCAGTGCTCTGCAAGCTCTCCAGGACAACATAAAATCTGGGGCTCTGTGCTTTCTTTCGTTCTGAACAAGTGTTACTGTTTTCTGCAAAAAAGCGATTCTGCGAAGCAATGTGAACAGGCACAGAGAAGGTGCTAGCAGGGAATTCTCTGCCTGCCTTTCCCCAGTGCTCTGCAAGCTCTCCAGGACAACATAAAATCTGGGGCTCTGTGCTTTCTTTCGTTCTGAACAAGTGTTACTGTTTTCTGCACAAAAGCGATTCTGCGAAGCAATGTGAACACTTCTGTTTCCCAGGCACAGAGAAGGTGCTAGCAGGGAATTCTCTGCCTGCTTTTCCCCAGTGCTCTGCAAGCTCTCCAGGACAACATAAAATCTGGGGCTCTGTGCTTTCTTTCCTTCTGAACAAGTGTTACTGTTTTCTGCACAAAAGCGATTCTGCGAAGCAATGTGAACACTTCTGTTTCCCAGGCACAGAGAAGGTGCTAGCAGGGAATTCTCTGCCTGCTTTTCCCCAGTGCTCTGTAAGCTCTCCAGGACAACATAAAATCTGGGGCTCTGTGCTTTCTTTCGTTCTGAACAAGTGTTACTGTTTTCTGCACAAAAGCGATTCTGCGAAGCAATGTGAAGACTTCTGCTTCCCAGGCACAGAGAAGGTGCTAGCAGGGAATTCTCTGCCTGCCTTTCCCCAGTACTCTGCAAGCTCTCCAGGACAACATAAAATCTGGGGCTCTGTGCTTTCTTTCGTTCTGAACAAGTGTTACTGTTTTCTGCACAAAAGCGATTTTGCGAAGCAATGTGAACAGGCACAGAGAAGGTGCTAGCAGGGAATTCTCTGCCTGCCTTTCCCCAGTGCTCTGCAAGCTCTCCAGGACAACATAAAATCTGGGGCTCTGTGCTTTCTTTCGTTCTGAACAAGTGTTACTGTTTTCTGCACAAAAGCGATTCTGCGAAGCAATGGGAACACTTCTGTTTCCCAGGCACAGAGAAGGTGCTAGCAGGGAATTCTCTGCCTGCTTTTCCCCAGTGCTCTGCAAGCTCTCCAGGACAACATAAAATCTGGGGCTCTGTGCTTTCTTTCGTTCTGAACAAGTGTTATTGTTTTCTGCACAAAAGCGATTCTGCGAAGCAATGTGAAGACTTCTGCTTCCCAGGCACAGAGAAGGTGCTAGCAGGGAACTGTCTGCCTGCCTTTCCCCAGTGCTCTGCAAGCTCTCCAGGACAACATAAAATCTGGGGCTCTGTGCTTTCTTTCGTTCTGAACAAGTGTTACTGTTTTCTGCACAAAAGCGATTCTGCGAAGCAATGTGAACAGGCACAGAGAAGGTGCTAGCAGGGAATTCTCTGCCTGCCTTTCCCCAGTGCTCTGCAAGCTCTCCAGGACAACATAAAATCTGGGGCTCTGTGCTTTCTTTCGTTCTGAACAAGTGTTACTGTTTTCTGCACAAAAGCGATTCTGCGAAGCAATGTGAACACTTCTGTTTCCCAGGCACAGAGAAGGTGCTAGCAGGGAATTCTCTGCCTGCTTTTCCCCAGTGCTCTGCAAGCTCTCCAGGACAACATAAAATCTGGGGCTCTGTGCTTTCTTTCCTTCTGAACAAGTGTTACTGTTTTCTGCACAAAAGCGATTCTGCGAAGCAATGTGAACACTTCTGTTTCCCAGGCACAGAGAAGGTGCTAGCAGGGAATTCTCTGCCTGCTTTTCCCCAGTGCTCTGTAAGCTCTCCAGGACAACATAGAATCTGGGGCTCTGTGCTTTCTTTCGTTCTGAACAAGTGTTAGTGTTTTCTGCACAAAAGCGATTCTGCGAAGCAATGTGAAGACTTCTGCTTCCCAGGCACAGAGAAGGTGCTAGCAGGGAATTGTCTGCCTGCCTTTCCCCAGTACTCTGCAAGCTCTCCAGGACAACATAAAATCTGGGGCTCTGTGCTTTCTTTCTTCTGAACAGGTGTTACTGTTTTCTGCACAAAAGCGATTCTGCGAAGCAATGTGAACAGGCACAGAGAAGGTGCTAGCAGTGAATTGTCTGCCTGCCTTTCCCCAGTGCTCTGCAAGCTCTCCAGGACAACATAAAATCTGGGGCTCTGTGCTTTCTTTCGTTCTGAACAAGTGTTACTGTTTTCTGCACAAAAGCGATACTGCGAAGCAATGTGAACACTTCTGTTTCCCAGGCACAGAGAAGGTGCTAGCAGGGAATTCTCTGCCTGCCTTTCCCCAGTGCTCTGCAAGCTCTCCAGGACAACATAAAATATGGGGCTCTGTGCTTTCTTTCCTTCTGAACAAGTGTTACTGTTGTCTGCACAAAAGCGATTCTGCGAAGCAATGTGAAGACTTCTGCTTCCCAGGCACAGAGAAGGTGCTAGCAGGGAATTCTCTGCCTGCTTTTCCCCAGTGCTCTGCAAGCTCTCCAGGACAACATAAAATCTGGGGCTCTGTGCTTTCTTTTGTTTTGAACAAGTGTTACTGTTTTCTGCACAAAAGCGATTCTGCCAAGCAATCTGAACACTTCTGCTTCCCAGGCACAGAGAAGGTGCTAGCAGGGAATTCTCTGCCTGCTTTTCCCCAGTACTCTGCAAGCTCTCCAGCACAACATAAAATATGGGGCTCTGTGCTTTCTTTCCTTCTGAACAAGTGTTACTGTTTTCTGCACAAAAGCGATTCTGCGAAGCAATGTGAACACTTCTGTTTCCCAGGCACAGAGAAGGTGCTAGCAGGGAATTCTCTGCCTGCCTTTCCCCAGTGCTCTGCAAGCTCTCCAGGACAACATAAAATCTGGGGCTCTGTGCTTTCTTTCGTCTGAACAAGTGTTACTGTTTTCTGCACAAAAGCGATTCTGCGAAGCAATGTGAACAGGCACAGAGAAGGTGCTAGCAGGGAATTCTCTGCCTGCCTTTCCCCAGTGCTCTGCAAGCTCTCCAGGACAACATAAAATCTGGGGCTCTGTGCTTTCTTTCGTCTGAACAAGTGTTACTGTTTTCTGCACAAAAGCGATTCTGCGAAGAAATGTGAACACTTCTGTTTCCCAGGCACAGAGAAGGTGCTAGCAGGGAATTCTCTGCCTGCTTTTCCCCAGTTCTCTGCAAGCTCTCCAGGACAACATAAAATCTGGGGCTCTGTGCTTTCTTTCGTTCTGAACAGGTGTTATTGTTTTCTGCACAAAAGCGATTCTGCGAAGCAATGGGAACACTTCTGTTTCCCAGGCACAGAGAAGGTGCTAGCAGGGAATTCTCTGCCTGCTTTTCCCCAGTGCTCTGTAAGCTCTCCAGGACAACATAAAATCTGGGGCTCTGTGCTTTCTTTCGTTCTGAACAAGTGTTACTGTTTTCTGCACAAAAGCGATTCTGCGAAGCAATGTGAACACTTCTGCTTCCCAGGCACAGAGAAGGTGCTAGCAGGGAATTCTCTGCCTGCCTTTCCCCAGTGCTCTGCAAGCTCTCCAGGACAACAGCAAATCTGGGGCTCTGTGGTTTCTTTCGTTCTGAACAAGTGTTACTGTTTTCTGCACAAAAGCGATTCTGCGAAGCAATGTGAAGACTTCTGCTTCCCAGGCACAGAGAAGGTGCTAGCAGGGAATTCTCTGCCTGCCTTTCCCCAGTGCTCTGCAAGCTCTCCAGGACAACATAAAATCTGGGGCTCTGTGCTTTCTTTCGTTCTGAACAAGTGTTAATGTTTTCTGCACAAAAGCGATTCTGCGAAGCAATGTGAACACTTCTGTTTCCCAGGCACAGAGAAGGTGCTAGCAGGGAATTCTCTGCCTGCTTTTCCCCAGTGCTCTGCAAGCTCTCCAGGACAACATAAAATCTGGGGCTCTGTGCTTTCTTTCGTTCTGAACAAGTGTTACTGTTTTCTGCACAAAAGCGATTCTGCGAAGCAATGTGAACACTTCTGTTTCCCAGGCACAGAGAAGGTGCTAGCAGGGAATTCTCTGCCTGCTTTTCCCCAGTGCTCTGCAAGCTCTCCAGGACAACATAAAATCTGGGGCTCTGTGCTTTCTTTCGTTCTGAACAAGTGTTACTGTTTTCTGCACAAAAGCGATTCTGCGAAGCAATGTGAAGACTTCTGCTTCCCAGGCACAGAGAAGGTGCTAGCAGGAAATTCTCTGCCTGCCTTTCCCCAGTGCTCTGCAAGCTCTCCAGGACAACATAGAATCTGGGGCTCTGTGCTTTCTTTTGTTCTGAACAAGTGTTACTGTTTTCTGCACAAAAGCGATTCTGCGAAGCAATGTGAAGACTTCTGCTTCCCAGGCACAGAGAAGGTGCTAGCAGGGAATTCTCTGCCTGCCTTTCCCCAGTGCTCTGCAAGCTCTCCAGGACAACATAAAATCTGGGGCTCTGTGCTTTCTTTCGTTCTGAACAAGTGTTACTGTTTTCTGCACAAAAGCGATTCTGCGAAGCAATGTGAACAGGCACAGAGAAGGTGCTAGCAGCGAATTCTCTGCCTGCCTTTCCCCAGTGCTCTGCAAGCTCTCCAGGACAACATAAAATCTGGGGCTCTGTGCTTTCTTTCGTCTGAACAAGTGTTAATGTTTTCTGCACAAAAGCGATTCTGCGAAGCAATGTGAACAGGCACAGAGAAGGTGCTAGCAGGGAATTCTCTGCCTGCCTTTCCCCAGTGCTCTGCAAGCTCTCCAGGACAACATAAAATCTGGGGCTCTGTGCTTTCTTTCGTTCTGAACAAGTGTTACTGTTTTCTGCACAAAAGCGATTCTGCGAAGCAATGTGAACACTTCTGTTTCCCAGGCACAGAGAAGGTGCTAGCAGGGAATTCTCTGCCTGCTTTTCCCCAGTGCTCTGCAAGCTCTCCAGGACAACATAAAATCTGGGGCTCTGTGCTTTCTTTCGTTCTGAACAGGTGTTATTGTTTTCTGCACAAAAGCGATTCTGCGAAGCAATGGGAACACTTCTGCTTCCCAGGCACAGAGAAGGTGCTAGCAGGGAATTCTCTGCCTGCCTTTCCCCAGTGCTCTGCAAGCTCTCCAGGACAACATAAAATCTGGGGCTCTGTGCTTTCTTTCGTTCTGAACAAGTGTTACTGTTATCTGCACAAAAGCGATTCTGCGAAGCAATGTGAACACTTCTGTTTCCCAGGCACAGAGAAGGTGCTAGCAGGGAATTCTCTGCCTGCTTTTCCCCAGTGCTCTGCAAGCTCTCCAGCACAACATAAAATCTGGGGCTCTGTGCTTTCTTTCGTACTGAACAAGTGTTACTGTTTTCTGCACAAAAGCGATACTGCTAAGAAATGTGAACACTTCTGCTTCTCAGGCACCGAGAACGTGCTAGCAGGGAATTCTCTGCCTGCCTTTCCCCAGTGCTCTGCAAGCTCTCCAGGACAACATAAAATCTGGGGCTCTGTGCTTTCTTTCCTTCTGAACAAGTGTTACAGTTTTCTGCACAAAAGCGATTCTGCGAAGCAATGTGAACAGGCACAGAGAAGGTGCTAGCAGGGAATTCTCTGCCTGCCTTTCCCCAGTGCTCTGCAAGCTCTCCAGGACAACGTAAAATCTGGGGCTCTGTGCTTTCTTTCCTTCTGAACAAGTGTTACTGTTTTCTGCACAAAAGCGATTCTGCGAAGCAATGTGAACACTTCTGCTTCCCAGGCACAGAGAAGGTGCTAGCAGGGAATTCTCTGCCTGCTTTTCCCCAGTGCTCTGTAAGCTCTCCAGGACAACATAAAATCTGGGGCTCTGTGCTTTCTTTCGTTCTGAACAAGTGTTACTGTTTTCTGCACAAAAGCGATTCTGCGAAGCAATGTGAACACTTCTGCTTCCCAGGCACAGAGAAGGTGCTAGCAGGGAATTCTCTGCCTGCCTTTCCCCAGTGCTCTGCAAGCTCTCCAGGACAACATAAAATCTGGGGCTCTGTGCTTTCTTTCGTCTGAACAATTGTTACTGTTTTCTGCACAAAAGCGATTCTGCGAAGCAATGGGAACACTTCTGTTTCCCAGGCACAGAGAAGGTGCTAGCAGGGAATTCTCTGCCTGCTTTTCCCCAGTGCTCTGCAAGCTCTCCAGGACAACATAAAATCTGGGGCTCTGTGCTTTCTTTTGTTCTGAACAAGTGTTACTGTTATCTGCACAAAAGACATTCTGCGAAGCAATGTGAACACTTCTGTTTCCCAGGCACAGAGAAGGTGCTAGCAGGGAATTCTCTGCCTGCCTTTCCCCAGTGCTCTGCAAGCTCTCCAGGACAACAGCAAATCTGGGGCTCTGTGCTTTCTTTCGTTCTGAACAAGTGTTACTGTTTTCTGCACAAAAGCGATTCTGCGAAGCAATGTGAACACTTCTGTTTCCCAGGCACAGAGAAGGTGCTATCAGGGAATTCTCTGCCTGCCTTTCCCCAGTGCTCTGCAAGCTCTCCAGGACAACATAAAATCTGGGGCTCTGTGCTTTCTTTCGTTCTGAACAAGTGTTACTGTTTTCTGCACAAAAGCGATTCTGCGAAGCAATGTGAACACTTCTGTTTCCCAGGCACAGAGAAGGTGCTATCAGGGAATTCTCTGCCTGCTTTTCCCCAGTGCTCTGCAAGCTCTCCAGGACAACATAAAATCTGGGGCTCTGTGCTTTCTTTCGTTCTGAACAAGTGTTACTGTTTTCTGCACAAAAGCGATTCTGCGAAGCAATATGAACACTTCTGTTTCCCAGGCACAGAGAAGGTGCTAGCAGGGAATTCTCTGCCTGCTTTTCCCCAGTGCTCTGCAAGCTCTCCAGGACAACATAAAATCTGGGGCTCTGTGCTTTCTTTCGTACTGAACAAGTGTTACTGTTTTCTGCACAAAAGCGATTCTGCGAAGCAATGTGAACACTTGTGCTTCCCAGGCACAGAGAAGGTGCTAGCAGGAAATTCTCTGCCTGCCTTTCCCCAGTGCTCTGCAAGCTCTCCAGGACAACATAGAATCTGGGGCTCTGTGCTTTCTTTTGTTCTGAACAAGTGTTAGTGTTTTCTGCACAAAAGCGATTCTGCGAAGCAATGTGAAGACTTCAACTTCCCAGGCACAGAGAAGGTGCTAGCAGGGAATTCTCTGCCTGCCTTTCCCCAGTGCTCTGCAAGCTCTCCAGGACAACATAAAATCTGGGGCTCTGTGCTTTCTTTCGTTCTGAACAAGTGTTACTGTTTTCTGCACAAAAGCGATTTTGCGAAGCAATGTGAACAGGCACAGAGAAGGTGCTAGCAGGGAATTCTCTGCCTGCCTTTCCCCAGTGCTCTGCAAGCTCTCCAGGACAACATAAAATCTGGGGCTCTGTGCTTTCTTTCGTTCTGAACAAGTGTTACTGTATTCTGCACAAAAGCGATTCTGCGAAGCAATGGGAACACTTCTGTTTCCCAGGCACAGAGAAGGTGCTAGCAGGGAATTCTCTGCCTGCTTTTCCCCAGTGCTCTGCAAGCTCTCCAGGACAACATAAAATCTGGGGCTCTGTGCTTTCTTTCGTTCTGAACAAGTGTTATTGTTTTCTGCACAAAAGCGATTCTGCGAAGCAATGTGAAGACTTCTGCTTCCCAGGCACAGAGAAGGTGCTAGCAGGGAACTGTCTGCCTGCCTTTCCCCAGTGCTCTGCAAGCTCTCCAGGACAACATAAAATCTGGGGCTCTGTGCTTTCTTTCGTTCTGAACAAGTGTTACTGTTTTCTGCACAAAAGCGATTCTGCGAAGCAATGGGAACACTTCTGTTTCCCAGGCACAGACAACGTGCTAGCAGGGAATTCTCTGCCTGCTTTTCCCCAGTGCTCTGCAAGCTCTCCAGGACAACATAAAATCTGGGGCTCTGTGCTTTCTTTCGTTCTGAACAAGTGTTACTGTTTTCTGCAAAAAAGCGATTCTGCCAAGCAATGTGAACAGGCACAGAGAAGGTGCTAGCAGGGAATTCTCTGCCTGCCTTTCCCCAGTGCTCTGCAAGCTCTCCAGGACAACATAAAATCTGGGGCTCTGTGCTTTCTTTCCTTCTGAACAAGTGTTACTGTTTTCTGCACAAAAGCGATTCTGCGAAGCAATGTGAACACTTCTGTTTCCCAGGCACAGAGAAGGTGCTAGCAGGGAATTCTCTGCCTGCTTTTCCCCAGTGCTCTGCAAGCTCTCCAGGACAACATAAAATCTGGGGCTCTGTGCTTTCTTTCCTTCTGAACAAGTGTTACTGTTTTCTGCACAAAAGCGATTCTGCGAAGCAATGTGAACACTTCTGTTTCCCAGGCACAGAGAAGGTGCTAGCAGGGAATTCTCTGCCTGCTTTTCCCCAGTGCTCTGTAAGCTCTCCAGGACAACATAAAATCTGGGGCTCTGTGCTTTCTTTCGTTCTGAACAAGTGTTACTGTTTTCTGCACAAAAGCGATTCTGCGAAGCAATGTGAAGACTTCTGCTTCCCAGGCACAGAGAAGGTGCTAGCAGGGAATTCTCTGCCTGCCTTTCCCCAGTACTCTGCAAGCTCTCCAGGACAACATAAAATCTGGGGCTCTGTGCTTTCTTTCGTTCTGAACAAGTGTTACTGTTTTCTGCACAAAAGCGATTTTGCGAAGCAATGTGAACAGGCACAGAGAAGGTGCTAGCAGGGAATTCTCTGCCTGCCTTTCCCCAGTGCTCTGCAAGCTCTCCAGGACAACATAAAATCTGGGGCTCTGTGCTTTCTTTCGTTCTGAACAAGTGTTACTGTTTTCTGCACAAAAGCGATTCTGCGAAGCAATGGGAACACTTCTGTTTCCCAGGCACAGAGAAGGTGCTATCAGGGAATTCTCTGCCTGCTTTTCCCCAGTGCTCTGCAAGCTCTCCAGGACAACATAAAATCTGGGGCTCTGTGCTTTCTTTCGTTCTGAACAAGTGTTATTGTTTTCTGCACAAAAGCGATTCTGCGAAGCAATGTGAAGACTTCTGCTTCCCAGGCACAGAGAAGGTGCTAGCAGGGAACTGTCTGCCTGCCTTTCCCCAGTGCTCTGCAAGCTCTCCAGGACAACATAAAATCTGGGGCTCTGTGCTTTCTTTCGTTCTGAACAAGTGTTACTGTTTTCTGCACAAAAGCGATTCTGCGAAGCAATGGGAACACTTCTGTTTCCCAGGCACAGACAACGTGCTAGCAGGGAATTCTCTGCCTGCTTTTCCCCAGTGCTCTGCAAGCTCTCCAGGACAACATAAAATCTGGGGCTCTGTGCTTTCTTTCGTTCTGAACAAGTGTTACTGTTTTCTGCAAAAAAGCGATTCTGCGAAGCAATGTGAACAGGCACAGAGAAGGTGCTAGCAGGGAATTCTCTGCCTGCCTTTCCCCAGTGCTCTGCAAGCTCTCCAGGACAACATAAAATCTGGGGCTCTGTGCTTTCTTTCGTTCTGAACAAGTGTTACTGTTTTCTGCACAAAAGCGATTCTGCGAAGCAATGTGAACACTTCTGTTTCCCAGGCACAGAGAAGGTGCTAGCAGGGAATTCTCTGCCTGCTTTTCCCCAGTGCTCTGCAAGCTCTCCAGGACAACATAAAATCTGGGGCTCTGTGCTTTCTTTCCTTCTGAACAAGTGTTACTGTTTTCTGCACAAAAGCGATTCTGCGAAGCAATGTGAACACTTCTGTTTCCCAGGCACAGAGAAGGTGCTAGCAGGGAATTCTCTGCCTGCTTTTCCCCAGTGCTCTGTAAGCTCTCCAGGACAACATAAAATCTGGGGCTCTGTGCTTTCTTTCGTTCTGAACAAGTGTTACTGTTTTCTGCACAAAAGCGATTCTGCGAAGCAATGTGAAGACTTCTGCTTCCCAGGCACAGAGAAGGTGCTAGCAGGGAATTCTCTGCCTGCCTTTCCCCAGTGCTCTGCAAGCTCTCCAGGACAACATAAAATCTGGGGCTCTGTGCTTTCTTTCGTTCTGAACAAGTGTTAATGTTTTCTGCACAAAAGCGATTCTGCGAAGCAATGTGAACAGGCACAGAGAAGGTGCTAGCAGTGAATTGTCTGCCTGCCTTTCCCCAGTGCTCTGCAAGCTCTCCAGGACAACATAAAATCTGGGGCTCTGTGCTTTCTTTCGTTCTGAACAAGTGTTACTGTTTTCTGCACAAAAGCGATACTGCGAAGCAATGTGAACACTTCTGTTTCCCAGGCAGAGAGAAGGTGCTAGCAGGGAATTCTCTGCCTGCCTTTCCCCAGTGCTCTGCAAGCTCTCCAGGACAACATAAAATATGGGGCTCTGTGCTTTCTTTCCTTCTGAACAAGTGTTACTGTTGTCTGCACAAAAGCGATTCTGCGAAGCAATGTGAAGACTTCTGCTTCCCAGGCACAGAGAAGGTGCTAGCAGGGAATTCTCTGCCTGCCTTTCCCCAGTGCTCTGCAAGCTCTCCAGGACAACATAAAATCTGGGGCTCTGTGCTTTCTTTTGTTTTGAACAAGTGTTACTGTTTTCTGCACAAAAGCGATTCTGCCAAGCAATCTGAACACTTCTGCTTCGCAGGCACAGAGAAGGTGCTAGCAGGGAATTCTCTGCCTGCTTTTCCCCAGTACTCTGCAAGCTCTCCAGCACAACATAAAATATGGGGCTCTGTGCTTTCTTTCCTTCTGAACAAGTGTTACTGTTTTCTGCACAAAAGCGATTCTGCGAAGCAATGTGAACACTTCTGTTTCCCAGGCACAGAGAAGGTGCTAGCAGGGAATTCTCTGCCTGCCTTTCCCCAGTGCTCTGCAAGCTCTCCAGGACAACATAAAATCTGGGGCTCTGTGCTTTCTTTCGTCTGAACAAGTGTTACTGTTTTCTGCACAAAAGCGATTCTGCGAAGCAATGTGAACAGGCACAGAGAAGGTGCTAGCAGGGAATTCTCTGCCTGCCTTTCCCCAGTGCTCTGCAAGCTCTCCAGGACAACATAAAATCTGGGGCTCTGTGCTTTCTTTCGTTCTGAACAAGTGTTACTGTTTTCTGCACAAAAGCGATTCTGCGAAGAAATGTGAACACTTCTGTTTCCCAGGCACAGAGAAGGTGCTAGCAGGGAATTCTCTGCCTGCTTTTCCCCAGTGCTCTGTAAGCTCTCCAGGACAACATAAAATCTGGGGCTCTGTGCTTTCTTTCGTTCTGAACAAGTGTTACTGTTTTCTGCACAAAAGCGATTCTGCGAAGCAATGTGAACACTTCTGCTTCCCAGGCACAGAGAAGGTGCTAGCAGGGAATTCTCTGCCTGCCTTTCCCCAGTGCTCTGCAAGCTCTCCAGGACAACAGCAAATCTGGGGCTCTGTGGTTTCTTTCGTTCTGAACAAGTGTTACTGTTTTCTGCACAAAAGCGATTCTGCGAAGCAATGTGAAGACTTCTGCTTCCCAGGCACAGAGAAGGTGCTAGCAGGGAATTCTCTGCCTGCCTTTCCCCAGTGCTCTGCAAGCTCTCCAGGACAACATAAAATCTGGGGCTCTGTGCTTTCTTTCGTCTGAACAAGTGTTACTGTTTTCTGCACAAAAGCGATTCTGCGAAGCAATGTGAACAGGCACAGAGAAGGTGCTAGCAGGGAATTCTCTGCCTGCCTTTCCCCAGTGCTCTGCAAGCTCTCCAGGACAACATAAAATCTGGGGCTCTGTGCTTTCTTTCGTTCTGAACAAGTGTTACTGTTTTCTGCACAAAAGCGATTCTGCGAAGCAATGGGAACACTTCTGTTTCCCAGGCACAGAGAAGGTGCTAGCAGGGAATTCTCTGCCTGATTTTCCCCAGTGCTCTGCAAGCTCTCCAGGACAACATAAAATCTGGGGCTCTGTGCTTTCTTTCGTTCTGAACAGGTGTTACTGTTTTCTGCACAAAAGCGATTCTGCGAAGCAATGTGAAGACTTCTGCTTCCCAGGCACAGAGAAGGTGCTAGCAGGAAATTCTCTGCCTGCCTTTCCCCAGTGCTCTGCAAGCTCTCCAGGACAACATAGAATCTGGGGCTCTGTGCTTTCTTTTGTTCTGAACAAGTGTTACTGTTTTCTGCACAAAAGCGATTCTGCGAAGCAATGTGAAGACTTCTGCTTCCCAGGCACAGAGAAGGTGCTAGCAGGGAATTCTCTGCCTGCCTTTCCCCAGTGCTCTGCAAGCTCTCCAGGACAACATAAAATCTGGGGCTCTGTGCTTTCTTTCGTTCTGAACAAGTGTTACTGTTTTCTGCACAAAAGCGATTCTGCGAAGCAATGTGAACAGGCACAGAGAAGGTGCTAGCAGGGAATTCTCTGCCTGCCTTTCCCCAGTGCTCTGCAAGCTCTCCAGGACAACATAAAGTCTGGGGCTCTGTGCTTTCTTTCGTACTGAACAAGTGTTACTGTTTTCTGCACAAAAGCGATTCTGCGAAGCAATGGGAACACTTCTGTTTCCCAGGCACAGAGAAGGTGCTAGCAGGGAATTGTCTGCCTGCTTTTCCCCAGTACTCTGCAAGCTCTCCAGCACAACATAAAATATGGGGCTCTGTGCTTTCTTTCCTTCTGAACAAGTGTTACTGTTTTCTGCACAAAAGCGATTCTGCGAAGCAATGTGAACACTTCTGTTTCCCAGGCACAGAGAAGGTGCTAGCAGGGAATTCTCTGCCTGCTTTTCCCCAGTGCTCTGCAAGCTCTCCAGGACAACATAAAATCTGGGGCTCTGTGCTTTCTTTCGTTCTGAACAGGTGTTATTGTTTTCTGCACAAAAGCGATTCTGCGAAGCAATGGGAACACTTCTGTTTCCCAGGCACAGAGAAGGTGCTAGCAGGGAATTCTCTGCCTGCCTTTCCCCAGTGCTCTGCAAGCTCTCCAGGACAACATAAAATCTGGGGCTCTGTGCTTTCTTTCGTTCTGAACAAGTGTTACTGTTTTCTGCACAAAAGCGATTCTGCGAAGCAATGTGAACAGGCACAGAGAAGGTGCTAGCAGGGAATTCTCTGCCTGCCTTTCCCCAGTGCTCTGCAAGCTCTCCAGGACAACAGCAAATCTGGGGCTCTGTGCTTTCTTTCGTTCTGAACAAGTGTTACTGTTTTCTGCACAAAAGCGATTCTGCGAAGCAATGTGAACACTTCTGTTTCCCAGGCACAGAGAAGGTGCTAGCAGGGAATTCTCTGCCTGCTTTTCCCCAGTACTCTGCAAGCTCTCCAGCACAACATAAAATATGGGGCTCTGTGCTTTCTTTCCTTCTGAACAAGTGTTACTGTTTTCTGCACAAAAGCGATTCTGCGAAGCAATGTGAACACTTCTCTTTCCCAGGCACAGGGAAGGCGCTAGCAGGGAATTCTCTGCCTGCCTTTCCCCAGTGCTCTGCAAGCTCTCCAGGACAACATAAAATCTGGGGCTCTGTGCTTTCTTTCGTTCTGAACAAGTGTTACTGTTTTCTGCACAAAAGCGATACTGCGAAGCAATGTGAAGACTTCTGCTTCCCAGGCACAGAGAAGGTGCTAGCAGGGAATTCTCTGCCTGCCTTTCCCCAGTGCTCTGCAAGCTCTCCAGGACAACATAAAATCTGGGGCTCTGTGCTTTCTTTCGTCTGAACAAGTGTTACTGTTTTCTGCACAAAAGCGATTTTGCGAAGCAATGTGAACAGGCACAGAGAAGGTGCTAGCAGGGAATTCTCTGCCTGCCTTTCCCCAGTGCTCTGCAAGCTCTCCAGGACAACATAAAATCTGGGGCTCTGTGCTTTCTTTCGTTCTGAACAAGTGTTACTGTATTCTGCACAAAAGCGATTCTGCGAAGCAATGGGAACACTTCTGTTTCCCAGGCACAGAGAAGGTGCTAGCAGGGAATTCTCTGCCTGCTTTTCCCCAGTGCTCTGCAAGCTCTCCAGGACAACATAAAATCTGGGGCTCTGTGCTTTCTTTCGTTCTGAACAAGTGTTATTGTTTTCTGCACAAAAGCGATTCTGCGAAGCAATGTGAAGACTTCTGCTTCCCAGGCACAGAGAAGGTGCTAGCAGGGAATTCTCTGCCTGCCTTTCCCCAGTGCTCTGCAAGCTCTCCAGGACAACATAAAATCTGGGGCTCTGTGCTTTCTTTCGTTCTGAACAAGTGTTACTGTTTTCTGCACAAAAGCGATTCTGCGAAGCAATGGGAACACTTCTGTTTCCCAGGCACAGAGAAGGTGCTAGCAGGGAATTCTCTGCCTGCTTTTCCCCAGTGCTCTGCAAGCTCTCCAGCACAACATAAAATATGGGGCTCTGTGCTTTCTTTCGTTCTGAACAAGTGTTATTGTTTTCTGCACAAAAGCGATTCTGCGAAGCAATGTGAACAGGCACAGAGAAGGTGCTAGCAGGGAATTCTCTGCCTGCCTTTCCCCAGTGCTCTGCAAGCTCTCCAGGACAACATAAAATCTGGGGCTCTGTGCTTTCTTTCGTTCTGAACAAGTGTTACTGTTTTCTGCACAAAAGCGATTCTGCGAAGCAATGTGAACACTTCTGTTTCCCAGGCACAGAGAAGGTGCTAGCAGGGAATTCTCTGCCTGCTTTTCCCAAGTGCTCTGCAAGCTCTCCAGGACAACATAAAATCTGGGGCTCTGTGCTTTCTTTCCTTCTGAACAAGTGTTACTGTTTTCTGCACAAAAGCGATTCTGCGAAGCAATGTGAACACTTCTGTTTCCCAGGCACAGAGAAGGTGCTAGCAGGGAATTCTCTGCCTGCCTTTCCCCAGTGCTCTGCAAGCTCTCCAGGACAACATAAAATCTGGGGCTCTGTGCTTTCTTTCTTCTGAACAGGTGTTACTGTTTTCTGCACAAAAGCGATTCTGCGAAGCAATGTGAACAGGCACAGAGAAGGTGCTAGCAGGGAATTGTCTGCCTGCCTTTCCCCAGTGCTCTGCAAGCTCTCCAGGACAACATAAAATCTGGGGCTCTGTGCTTTCTTTCGTTCTGAACAAGTGTTACTGTTTTCTGCACAAAAGCGATACTGCGAAGCAATGTGAACACTTCTGTTTCCCAGGCACAGAGAAGGTGCTAGCAGGGAATTCTCTGCCTGCCTTTCCCCAGTGCTCTGCAAGCTCTCCAGGACAACATAAAATATGGGGCTCTGTGCTTTCTTTCCTTCTGAACAAGTGTTACTGTTGTCTGCACAAAAGCGATTCTGCGAAGCAATGTGAAGACTTCTGCTTCCCAGGCACAGAGAAGGTGCTAGCAGGGAATTCTCTGCCTGCTTTTCCCCAGTGCTCTGCAAGCTCTCCAGGACAACATAAAATCTGGGGCTCTGTGCTTTCTTTTGTTTTGAACAAGTGTTACTGTTTTCTGCACAAAAGCGATTCTGCCAAGCAATCTGAACACTTCTGCTTCCCAGGCACAGAGAAGGTGCTAGCAGGGAATTCTCTGCCTGCTTTTCCCCAGTACTCTGCAAGCTCTCCAGCACAACATAAAATATGGGGCTCTGTGCTTTCTTTCCTTCTGAACAAGTGTTACTGTTTTCTGCACAAAAGCGATTCTGCGAAGCAATGTGAACACTTCTGTTTCCCAGGCACAGAGAAGGTGCTAGCAGGGAATTCTCTGCCTGCCTTTCCCCAGTGCTCTGCAAGCTCTCCAGGACAACATAAAATCTGGGGCTCTGTGCTTTCTTTCGTCTGAACAAGTGTTACTGTTTTCTGCACAAAAGCGATTCTGCGAAGCAATGTGAACAGGCACAGAGAAGGTGCTAGCAGGGAATTCTCTGCCTGCCTTTCCCCAGTGCTCTGCAAGCTCTCCAGGACAACATAAAATCTGGGGCTCTGTGCTTTCTTTCGTTCTGAACAAGTGTTACTGTTTTCTGCACAAAAGCGATTCTGCGAAGAAATGTGAACACTTCTGTTTCCCAGGCACAGAGAAGGTGCTAGCAGGGAATTCTCTGCCTGCTTTTTCCCAGTACTCTGCAATCTCTCCAGGACAACATAAAATCTGGGGCTCTGTGCTTTCTTTCGTTCTGAACAGGTGTTATTGTTTTCTGCACAAAAGCGATTCTGCGAAGCAATGGGAACACTTCTGTTTCCCAGGCACAGAGAAGGTGCTAGCAGGGAATTCTCTGCCTGCTTTTCCCCAGTGCTCTGTAAGCTCTCCAGGACAACATAAAATCTGGGGCTCTGTGCTTTCTTTCGTTCTGAACAAGTGTTACTGTTTTCTGCACAAAAGCGATTCTGCGAAGCAATGTGAAGACTTCTGCTTCCCAGGCACAGAGAAGGTGCTAGCAGGGAATTCTCTGCCTGCCTTTCCCCAGTGCTCTGCAAGCTCTCCAGGACAACATAAAATCTGGGGCTCTGTGCTTTCTTTCGTTCTGAACAAGTGTTAATGTTTTCTGCACAAAAGCGATTCTGCGAAGCAATGTGAACACTTCTGTTTCCCAGGCACAGAGAAGGTGCTAGCAGGGAATTCTCTGCCTGCTTTTCCCCAGTGCTCTGCAAGCTCTCCAGGACAACATAAAATCTGGGGCTCTGTGCTTTCTTTCGTGCTGAACAAGTGTTACTGTTTTCTGCACAAAAGCGATTCTGCGAAGCAATGTGAACACTTCTGTTTCCCAGGCACAGAGAAGGTGCTAGCAGGGAATTCTCTGCCTGCTTTTCCCCAGTGCTCTGCAAGCTCTCCAGGACAACATAAAATCTGGGGCTCTGTGCTTTCTTTCGTTCTGAACAAGTGTTACTGTTTTCTGCACAAAAGCGATTCTGCGAAGCAATGTGAAGACTTCTGCTTCCCAGGCACAGAGAAGGTGCTAGCAGGAAATTCTCTGCCTGCCTTTCCCCAGTGCTCTGCAAGCTCTCCAGGACAACATAGAATCTGGGGCTCTGTGCTTTCTTTTGTTCTGAACAAGTGTTACTGTTTTCTGCACAAAAGCGATTCTGCGAAGCAATGTGAACACTTCTGCTTCCCAGGCACAGAGAAGGTGCTAGCAGGGAATTCTCTGCCTGCCTTTCCCCAGTGCTCTGCAAGCTCTCCAGGACAACATAAAATCTGGGGCTCTGTGCTTTCTTTCGTTCTGAACAAGTGTTACTGCTTTCTGCACAAAAGCGATTCTGCGAAGCAATGTGAACAGGCACAGAGAAGGTGCTAGCAGGGAATTCTCTGCCTGCCTTTCCCCAGTGCTCTGCAAGCTCTCCAGGACAACATAAAATCTGGGGCTCTCTGCTTTCTTTTGTTCTGAACAAGTGTTACTGTTTTCTGCACAAAAGCGATTCTGCGAAGCAATGGGAACACTTCTGTTTCCCAGGCACAGAGAAGGTGCTAGCAGGGAATTGTCTGCCTGCTTTTCCCCAGTAGTCTGCAAGCTCTCCAGCACAACATAAAATATGGGGCTCTGTGCTTTCTTTCCTTCTGAACAAGTGTTACTGTTTTCTGCACAAAAGCGATTCTGCGAAGCAATGTGAACACTTCTGTTTCCCAGGCACAGAGAAGGTGCTAGCAGGGAATTCTCTGCCTGCCTTTCCCCAGTGCTCTGCAAGCTCTCCAGGACAACATAAAATCTGGGGCTCTGTGCTTTCTTTCGTCTGAACAAGTGTTACTGTTTTCTGCACAAAAGCGATTCTGCGAAGCAATGTGAACAGGCACAGAGAAGGTGCTAGCAGGGAATTCTCTGCCTGCCTTTCCCCAGTGCTCTGCAAGCTCTCCAGGACAACATAAAATCTGGGGCTCTGTGCTTTCTTTCGTTCTGAACAAGTGTTACTGTTTTCTGCACAAAAGCGATTCTGCGAAGCAATGTGAACACTTCTGTTTCCCAGGCACAGAGAAGGTGCTAGCAGGGAATTCTCTGCCTGCTTTTCCCCAGTACTCTGCAAGCTCTCCAGGACAACATAAAATCTGGGGCTCTGTGCTTTCTTTCGTTCTGAACAGGTGTTATTGTTTTCTGCACAAAAGCGATTCTGCGAAGCAATGGGAACACTTCTGTTTCCCAGGCACAGAGAAGGTGCTAGCAGGGAATTCTCTGCCTGCCTTTCCCCAGTGCTCTGCAAGCTCTCCAGGACAACATAAAATCTGGGGCTCTGTGCTTTCTTTCGTTCTGAACAAGTGTTACTGTTTTCTGCACAAAAGCGATTCTGCGAAGCAATGTGAACAGGCACAGAGAAGGTGCTAGCAGGGAATTCTCTGCCTGCCTTTCCCCAGTGCTCTTCAAGCTCTCCAGGACAACAGCAAATCTGGGGCTCTGTGCTTTCTTTCGTTCTGAACAAGTGTTACTGTTTTCTGCACAAAAGCGATTCTGCGAAGCAATGGGAACACTTCTGTTTCCCAGGCACAGAGAAGGTGCTAGCAGGGAATTGTCTGCCTGCTTTTCCCCAGTACTCTGCAAGCTCTCCAGCACAACATAAAATATGGGGCTCTGTGCTTTCTTTCCTTCTGAACAAGTGTTACTGTTTTCTGCACAAAAGCGATTCTGCGAAGCAATGTGAACACTTCTCTTTCCCAGGCACAGGGAAGGCGCTAGCAGGGAATTCTCTGCCTGCCTTTCCCCAGTGCTCTGCAAGCTCTCCAGGACAACATAAAATCTGGGGCTCTGTGCTTTCTTTCGTTCTGAACAAGTGTTACTGTTTTCTGCACAAAAGCGATTCTGCGAAGCAATGTGAACACTTCTGTTTCCCAGGCACAGAGAAGGTGCTAGCAGGGAATTCTCTGCCTGCCTTTCCCCAGTGCTCTGCAAGCTCTCCAGGACAACATAAAATCTGGGGCTCTGTGCTTTCTTTCGTCTGAACAAGTGTTACTGTTTTCTGCACAAAAGCGATTCTGCGAAGCAATGTGAACACTTCTGCTTCCCAGGCACAGAGAAGGTGCTAGCAGGGAATTGTCTGCCTGCCTTTCCCCAGTGCTCTGCAAGCTCTCCAGGACAACATAAAATCTGGGGCTCTGTGCTTTCTTTCGTTCTGAACAAGTGTTACTGTTTTCTGCACAAAAGCGATTCTGCGAAGCAATGTGAACACTTCTGTTTCCCAGGCACAGAGAAGGTGCTAGCAGGGAATTCTCTGCCTGCTTTTCCCCAGTGCTCTGCAAGCTCTCCAGGACAACATAAAATCTGGGGCTCTGTGCTTTCTTTCGTTCTGAACAAGTGTTATTGTTTTCTGCACAAAAGCGATTCTGCGAAGCAATGTGAAGACTTCTGCATTCCAGGCACAGAGAAGGTGCTAGCAGGGAATTCTCTGCCTGCCTTTCCCCAGTGCTCTGCAAGCTCTCCAGGACAACATAAAATCTGGGGCTCTGTGCTTTCTTTCGTCTGAACAAGTGTTACTGTTTTCTGCACAAAAGCGATTCTGCGAAGCAATGTGAACACTTCTGTTTCCCAGGCACAGAGAAGGTGCTAGCAGGGAATTCTCTGCCTGCTTTTCCCAGTACTCTGCAAGCTCTCCAGGACAACATAAAATCTGGGGCTCTGTGCTTTCTTTCCTTCTGAACAAGTGTTACTGTTTTCTGCACAAAACCGATTCTGCGAAGCAATGTGAAGACTTCTGCTTCCCAGGCACAGAGAAGGTGCTAGCAGGGAATTCTCTGCCTGCCTTTCCCCAGTGCTCTGCAAGCTCTCCAGGACAACATAAAATCTGGGGCTCTGTGCTTTCTTTTGTTCTGAACAAGTGTTACTGTTTTCTGCACAAAAGCGATTCTGCGAAGCAATGGGAACACTTCTGTTTCCAAGGCACAGAGAAGGTGCTAGCAGGGAATTCTCTGCCTGATTTTCCCCAGTACTCTGCAAGCTCTCCAGCACAACATAAAATATGGGGCTCTGTGTTTTCTTTCGTTCTGAACAAGTGTTACTGTTTTCTGCACAAAAGCGATACTGCTAAGAAATGTGAACACTTCTGCTTCCCAGGCACCGAGAACGTGCTAGCAGGGAATTCTCTGCCTGCCTTTCCCCAGTGTTCTGCAAGCTCTCCAGGACAACATAAAATCTGGGGCTCTGTGCTTTCTTTCGTCTGAACAAGTGTTACTGTTTTCTGCACAAAAGCAATTCTGCGAAGCAATGTGAACAGGCACAGAGAAGGTGCTAGCAGGGAATTCTCTGCCTGCCTTTCCCCAGTGCTCTGCAAGCTCTCCAGGACAACATAAAATCTGGGGCTCTGTGCTTTCTTTTGTTCTGAACAAGTGTTACTGTTTTCTGCACAAAAGCTATTCTGCGAAGAAATGTGAACACTTCTGTTTCCCAGGCACAGAGAAGGTGCTAGCAGGGAATTCTCTGCCTGCTTTTCCCCAGTACTCTGCAAGCTCTCCAGGACAACATAAAATCTGGGGCTCTGTGCTTTCTTTCGTTCTGAACAGGTGTTATTGTTTTCTGCACAAAAGCGATTCTGCGAAGCAATGGGAACACTTCTGCTTCCCAGGCACAGAGAAGGTGCTAGCAGGGAATTCTCTGCCTGCCTTTCCCCAGTGCTCTGCAAGCTCTCCAGGACAACATAAAATCTGGGGCTCTGTGCTTTCTTTCGTTCTGAACAAGTGTTACTGTTTTCTGCACAAAAGCGATTCTGCGAAGCAATGTGAACACTTCTGTTTCCCAGGCACAGAGAAGGTGCTAGCAGGGAATTCTCTGCCTGCTTTTCCCCAGTGCTCTGCAAGCTCTCCAGGACAACATAAAATCTGGGGCTCTGTGCTTTCTTTCGTTCTGAACAAGTGTTACTGTTTTCTGCACAAAAGCGATTCTGCGAAGCAATGTGAAGACTTCTGCTTCCCAGGCACAGAGAAGGTGCTAGCAGGGAATTCTCTGCCTGCCTTTCCCCAGTGCTCTGCAAGCTCTCCAGGACAACATAAAATCTGGGGCTCTGTGCTTTCCTTCGTCTGAACAAGTGTTACTGTTTTCTGCACAAAAGCGATTCTGCCAAGCAATGTGAACACTTCTGTTTCCCAGGCACAGAGAAGGTGCTAGCAGGGAATTCTCTGCCTGCTTTTCCCCAGTGCTCTGCAAGCTCTCCAGGACAACATAAAATCTGGGGCTCTGTGCTTTCTTTTGTTCTGAACAAGTGTTACTGTTTTCTGCACAAAAGCGATTCTGCGAAGCAATGTGAACACTTCTGTTTCCCAGGCACAGAGAAGGTGCTAGCAGGGAATTCTCTGCCTGCTTTTCCCCAGTACTCTGCAAGCTCTCCAGCACAACATAAAATATGGGTCTCTGTGCTTTCTTTCCTTCTGAACAAGTGTTACTGTTTTCTGCACAAAAGCGATACTGCTAAGAAATGTGAACACTTCTGCTTCCCAGGCACCGAGAACGTGCTAGCAGGGAATTCTCTGCCTGCCTTTCCCCAGTGCTCTGCAAGCTCTCCAGGACAACATAAAATCTGGGGCTCTGTGCTTTCTTTCGTTCTGAACAGGTGTTATTGTTTTCTGCACAAAAGCGATTCTGCGAAGCAATGTGAACACTTCTGTTTCCCAGGCACAGAGAAGGTGCTAGCAGGGAATTCTCTGCCTGCTTTTCCCCAGTACTCTGCAAGCTCTCCAGCACAACATAAAATCTGGGGCTCTGTGCTTTCTTTCGTTCTGAACAAGTGTTACTGTTTTCTGCACAAAAGCGATTCTGCGAAGCAATGTGAAGACTTCTGCTTCCCAGGCACAGAGAAGGTGCTAGCAGGGAATTCTCTGCCTGCCTTTCCCCAGTGCTCTGCAAGCTCTCCAGGACAACATAAAATCTGGGGCTCTGTGCTTTCTTTCGTCTGAACAAGTGTTACTGTTTTCTGCACAAAAGCGATTCTGCGAAGCAATGTGAACACTTCTGTTTCCCAGGCACAGAGAAGGTGCTAGCAGGGAATTCTCTGCCTGCTTTTCCCCAGTGCTCTGCAAGCTCTCCAGGACAACATAAAATCTGGGGCTCTGTGCTTTCTTTTGTTCTGAACAAGTGTTACTGTTATCTGCACAAAAGCGATTCTGCGAAGCAATGTGAACACTTCTGTTTCCCAGGCACAGAGAAGGTGCTAGCAGGGAATTCTCTGCCTGCTTTTCCCCAGTACTCTGCAAGCTCTCCAGGACAACATAAAATATGGGGCTCTGTGCTTTCTTTCCTTCTGAACAAGTGTTACTGTTTTCTGCACAAAAGCGATACTGCTAAGAAATGTGAACACTTCTGCTTCCCAGGCACCGAGAACGTGCTAGCAGGGAATTCTCTGCCTGCCTTTCCCCAGTGCTCTGCAAGCTCTCCAGGACAACATAAAATCTGGGGCTCTGTGCTTTCTTTCGTCTGAACAAGTGTTACTGTTTTCTGCACAAAAGCGATTCTGCGAAGCAATGGGAACACTTCTGTTTCCCAGGCACAGAGAAGGTGCTAGCAGGGAATTCTCTGCCTGCTTTTCCCCAGTGCTCTGCAAGCTCTCCAGGACAACATAAAATCTGGGGCTCTGTGCTTTCTTTCGTTCTGAACAAGTGTTATTGTTTTCTGCACAAAAGCGATTCTGCGAAGGAATGTGAAGACTTCTGCTTCCCAGGCACAGAGAAGGTGCTAGCAGGGAATTCTCTGCCTGCCTTTCCCCAGTGCTCTGCAAGCTCTCCAGGACAACATAAAATCTGGGGCTCTGTGCTTTCTTTCGTTCTGAACAAGTGTTACTGTTTTCTGCACAAAAGCGATTCTGCGAAGCAATGTGAACACTTCTGCTTCCCAGGCACAGAGAAGGTGCTAGCAGGGAATTCTCTGCCTGCCTTTCCCCAGTGCTCTGCAAGCTCTCCAGGACAACATAAAATCTGGGGCTCTGTGCTTTCTTTCGTTCTGAACAAGTGTTACTGTTTTCTGCACAAAAGCGATTCTGCGAAGCAATGGGAACACTTCTGTTTCCCAGGCACAGAGAAGGTGCTAGCAGGGAATTCTCTGCCTGCTTTTCCCCAGTGCTCTGCAAGCTCTCCAGCACAACATAAAATATGGGGCTCTGTGCTTTCTTTCGTTCTGAACAAGTGTTATTGTTTTCTGCACAAAAGCGATTCTGCGAAGCAATGTGAACAGGCACAGAGAAGGTGCTAGCAGGGAATTCTCTGCCTGCCTTTCCCCAGTGCTCTGCAAGCTCTCCAGGACAACATAAAATCTGGGGCTCTGTGCTTTCTTTCGTTCTGAACAAGTGTTACTGTTTTCTGCACAAAAGCGATTCTGCGAAGCAATGTGAACACTTCTGTTTCCCAGGCACAGAGAAGGTGCTAGCAGGGAATTCTCTGCCTGCTTTTCCCCAGTACTCTGCAAGCTCTCCAGCACAACATAAAATATGGGGCTCTGTGCTTTCTTTCCTTCTGAACAAGTGTTACTGTTTTCTGCACAAAAGCGATTCTGCGAAGCAATGTGAACACTTCTGTTTCCCAGGCACAGAGAAGGTGCTAGCAGGGAATTCTCTGCCTGCTTTTCCCCAGTGCTCTGCAAGCTCTCCAGGACAACATAAAATCTGGGGCTCTGTGCTTTCTTTCGTTCTGAACAAGTGTTACTGTTTTCTGCACAAAAGCGATTCTGCGAAGCAATGTGAACACTTCTGTTTCCCAGGCACAGAGAAGGTGCTAGCAGGGAATTCTCTGCCTGCTTTTCCCCAGTGCTCTGCAAGCTCTCCAGGACAACATAATTTCTGGGGCTCTGTGCTTTCTTTCGTACTGAACAAGTGTTACTGTTTTCTGCACAAAAGCGATTCTGCGAAGCAATGTGAACACTTCTGCTACCCAGGCACAGAGAAGGTGCTAGCAGGAAATTCTCTGCCTGCCTTTCCCCAGTGCTCTGCAAGCTCTCCAGGACAACATAGAATCTGGGGCTCTGTGCTTTCTTTCGTTCTGAACAAGTGTTAGTGTTTTCTGCACAAAAGCGATTCTGCGAAGCAATGTGAAGACTTCTGCTTCCCAGGCACAGAGAAGGTGCTAGCAGGGAATTCTCTGCCTGCTTTTCCCCAGTACTCTGCAAGCTCTCCAGCACAACATAAAATATGGGGCTCTGTGCTTTCTTTCCTTCTGAACAAGTGTTACTGTTTTCTGCACAAAAGCGATTCTGCGAAGCAATGTGAACACTTCTGCTTCCCAGGCACAGAGAAGGTGCTAGCAGGGAATTCTCTGCCTGCCTTTCCCCAGTGCTCTGCAAGCTCTCCAGGACAACATAAAATCTGGGGCTCTGTGCTTTCTTTCGTTCTGAACAAGTGTTACTGTTTTCTGCACAAAAGCGATTCTGCGAAGCAATGGGAACACTTCTGTTTCCCAGGCACAGAGAAGGTGCTAGCAGGGAATTCTCTGCCTGCTTTTCCCCAGTGCTCTGCAAGCTCTCCAGCACAACATAAAATATGGGGCTCTGTGCTTTCTTTCGTTCTGAACAAGTGTTATTGTTTTCTGCACAAAAGCGATTCTGCGAAGCAATGTGAACAGGCACAGAGAAGGTGCTAGCAGGGAATTCTCTGCCTGCCTTTCCCCAGTGCTCTGCAAGCTCTCCAGGACAACATAAAATCTGGGGCTCTGTGCTTTCTTTCGTTCTGAACAAGTGTTACTGTTTTCTGCACAAAAGCGATTCTGCGAAGCAATGTGAACACTTCTGTTTCCCAGGCACAGAGAAGGTGCTAGCAGGGAATTCTCTGCCTGCTTTTCCCCAGTACTCTGCAAGCTCTCCAGCACAACATAAAATATGGGGCTCTGTGCTTTCTTTCCTTCTGAACAAGTGTTACTGTTTTCTGCACAAAAGCGATTCTGCGAAGCAATGTGAACACTTCTGTTTCCCAGGCACAGAGAAGGTGCTAGCAGGGAATTCTCTGCCTGCTTTTCCCCAGTGCTCTGCAAGCTCTCCAGGACAACATAAAATCTGGGGCTCTGTGCTTTCTTTCGTTCTGAACAAGTGTTACTGTTTTCTGCACAAAAGCGATTCTGCGAAGCAATGTGAACACTTCTGTTTCCCAGGCACAGAGAAGGTGCTAGCAGGGAATTCTCTGCCTGCTTTTCCCCAGTGCTCTGCAAGCTCTCCAGGACAACATAATTTCTGGGGCTCTGTGCTTTCTTTCGTTCTGAACAAGTGTTACTGTTTTCTGCACAAAAGCGATTCTGCGAAGCAATGTGAACACTTCTGCTACCCAGGCACAGAGAAGGTGCTAGCAGGAAATTCTCTGCCTGCCTTTCCCCAGTGCTCTGCAAGCTCTCCAGGACAACATAGAATCTGGGGCTCTGTGCTTTCTTTCGTTCTGAACAAGTGTTACTGTTTTCTGCACAAAAGCGATTCTGCGAAGCAATGTGAAGACTTCTGCTTCCCAGGCACAGAGAAGGTGCTAGCAGGGAATTCTCTGCCTGCTTTTCCCCAGTACTCTGCAAGCTCTCCAGCACAACATAAAATATGGGGCTCTGTGCTTTCTTTCCTTCTGAACAAGTGTTACTGTTTTCTGCACAAAAGCGATTCTGCGAAGCAATGTGAACACTTCTGTTTCCCAGGCACAGAGAAGGTGCTAGCAGGGAATTCTCTGCCTGCCTTTCCCCAGTGCTCTGCAAGCTCTCCAGGACAACATAAAATCTGGGGCTCTGTGCTTTCTTTCGTCTGAACAAGTGTTACTGTTTTCTGCACAAAAGCGATTCTGCGAAGCAATGTGAACAGGCACAGAGAAGGTGCTAGCAGGGAATTCTCTGCCTGCCTTTCCCCAGTGCTCTGCAAGCTCTCCAGGACAACATAAAATCTGGGGCTCTGTGCTTTCTTTTGTTCTGAACAAGTGTTACTGTTTTCTGCACAAAAGCGATTCTGCGAAGAAATGTGAACACTTCTGTTTCCCAGGCACAGAGAAGGTGCTAGCAGGGAATTCTCTGCCTGCTTTTCCCCAGTGCTCTGCAAGCTCTCCAGGACAACATAAAATCTGGGGCTCTGTGCTTTCTTTCGTTCTGAACAGGTGTTATTGTTTTCTGCACAAAAGCGATTCTGCGAAGCAATGGGAACACTTCTGCTTCCCAGGCACAGAGAAGGTGCTAGCAGGGAATTCTCTGCCTGCCTTTCCCCAGTGCTCTGCAAGCTCTCCAGGACAACATAAAATCTGGGGCTCTGTGCTTTCTTTCGTTCTGAACAAGTGTTACTGTTTTCTGCACAAAAGCGATTCTGCGAAGCAATGTGAACACTTCTGTTTCCCAGGCACAGAGAAGGTGCTAGCAGGGAATTCTCTGCCTGCTTTTCCCCAGTGCTCTGCAAGCTCTCCAGGACAACATAAAATCTGGGGCTCTGTGCTTTCTTTCGTTCTGAACAAGTGTTACTGTTTTCTGCACAAAAGCGATTCTGCCAAGCAATGTGAACACTTCTGCTTCCCAGGCACAGAGAAGGTGCTAGCAGGGAATTCTCTGCCTGCCTTTCCCCAGTGCTCTGCAAGCTCTCCAGGACAACATAAAATCTGGGGCTCTGTGCTTTCCTTCGTCTGAACAAGTGTTACTGTTTTCTGCACAAAAGCGATTCTGCGAAGCAATGTGAACACTTCTGTTTCCCAGGCACAGAGAAGGTGCTAGCAGGGAATTCTCTGCCTGCTTTTCCCCAGTGCTCTGCAAGCTCTCCAGGACAACATAAAATCTGGGGCTCTGTGCTTTCTTTTGTTCTGAACAAGTGTTACTGTTATCTGCACAAAAGCGATTCTGCGAAGCAATGTGAACACTTCTGTTTCCCAGGCACAGAGAAGGTGCTAGCAGGGAATTCTCTGCCTGCTTTTCCCCAGTACTCTGCAAGCTCTCCAGGACAACATAAAATATGGGTCTCTGTGCTTTCTTTCCTTCTGAACAAGTGTTACTGTTTTCTGCACAAAAGCGATACTGCTAAGAAATGTGAACACTTCTGCTTCCCAGGCACCGAGAACGTGCTAGCAGGGAATTCTCTGCCTGCCTTTCCCCAGTGCTCTGCAAGCTCTCCAGGACAACATAAAATCTGGGGCTCTGTGCTTTCTTTCGTCTGAACAAGTGTTACTGTTTTCTGCACAAAAGCGATTCTGCGAAGCAATGTGAACAGGCACCGAGAAGGTGCTAGCAGGGAATTCTCTGCCTGCCTTTCCCCAGTGCTCTGCAAGCTCTCCAGGACAACATAAAATCTGGGGCTCTGTGCTTTCTTTCGTTCTGAACAAGTGTTACTGTTTTCTGCACAAAAGCGATTCTGCGAAGCAATGTGAACACTTCTGTTTCCCAGGCACAGAGAAGGTGCTAGCAGGGAATTCTCTGCCTGCCTTTCCCCAGTGCTCTGCAAGCTCTCCAGGACAACATAAAATCTGGGGCTCTGTGCTTTCTTTCGTCTGAACAAGTGTTACTGTTTTCTGCACAAAAGCGATTCTGCGAAGGAATGTGAACAGGCACAGAGAAGGTGCTAGCAGGGAATTCTCTGCCTGCCTTTCCCCAGTGCTCTGCAAGCTCTCCAGGACAACATAAAATCTGGGGCTCTGTGCTTTCTTTCGTTCTGAACAAGTGTTACTGTTTTCTGCACAAAAGCGATTCTGCGAAGCAATGTGAACACTTCTGTTTCCCAGGCACAGAGAAGGTGCTAGCAGGGAATTCTCTGCCTGCTTTTCCCCAGTGCTCTGCAAGCTCTCCAGGACAACATAAAATCTGGGGCTCTGTGCTTTCTTTTGTTCTGAACAAGTGTTACTGTTATCTGCACAAAAGCGATTCTGCGAAGCAATGTGAACACTTCTGTTTCCCAGGCACAGAGAAGGTGCTAGCAGGGAATTCTCTGCCTGCTTTTCCCCAGTACTCTGCAAGCTCTCCAGCACAACATAAAATATGGGGCTCTGTGCTTTCTTTCGTTCTGAACAAGTGTTACTGTTTTCTGCACAAAAGCGATTCTGCCAAGCAATGGGAACACTTCTCTTTCCCAGGCACAGAGAAGGTGCTAGCAGGGAATTCTCTGCCTGCCTTTCCCCAGTGCTCTGCAAGCTCTCCAGGACAACATAAAATCTGGGGCTCTGTGCTTTCTTTCGTTCTGAACAAGTGTTACTGTTTTCTGCACAAAAGCGATTCTGCGAAGCAATGTGAACACTTCTGTTTCCCAGGCACAGAGAAGGTGCTAGCAGGGAATTCTCTGCCTGCTTTTCCCCAGTGCTCTGTAAGCTCTCCAGGACAACATAAAATCTGGAGCTCTGTGCTTTCTTTCGTTCTGAACAAGTGTTACTGTTTTCTGCACAAAAGCGATTCTGCGAAGCAATGTGAACACTTCTGCTTCCCAGGCACAGAGAAGGTGCTAGCAGGGAATTCTCTGCCTGCCTTTCCCCAGTGCTCTGCAAGCTCTCCAGGACAACAGCAAATCTGGGGCTCTGTGCTTTCTTTCGTTCTGAACAAGTGTTACTGTTTTCTGCACAAAAGCGATTCTGCGAAGCAATGTGAAGACTTCTGCTTCCCAGGCACAGAGAAGGTGCTAGCAGGGAATTCTCTGCCTGCCTTTCCCCAGTGCTCTGCAAGCTCTCCAGGACAACATAAAATCTGGGGCTCTGTGCTTTCTTTCGTTCTGAACAAGTGTTACTGTTTTCTGCACAAAAGCGATTCTGCCAAGCAATGTGAACACTTCTGTTTCCCAGGCACAGAGAAGGTGCTAGCAGGGAATTCTCTGCCTGCCTTTCCCCAGTGCTCTGCAAGCTCTCCAGGACAACATAAAATCTGGGGCTCTGTGCTTTCTTTCCTTCTGAACAAGTGTTACTGTTTTCTGCACAAAAGCGATTCTGCGAAGCAATGTGAACACTTCTGTTTCCCAGGCACAGAGAAGGTGCTAGCAGGGAATTCTCTGCCTGCTTTTCCCCAGTGCTCTGTAAGCTCTCCAGGACAACATAAAATCTGGGGCTCTGTGCTTTCTTTCGTTCTGAACAAGTGTTACTGTTTTCTGCACAAAAGCGATTCTGCGAAGCAATGTGAACACTTCTGCTTCCCAGGCACAGAGAAGGTGCTAGCAGGGAATTCTCTGCCTGCCTTTCCCCAGTGCTCTGCAAGCTCTCCAGGACAACAGCAAATCTGGGGCTCTGTGCTTTCTTTCGTTCTGAACAAGTGTTACTGTTTTCTGCACAAAAGCGATTCTGCGAAGCAATGTGAAGACTTCTGCTTCCCAGGCACAGAGAAGGTGCTAGCAGGGAATTCTCTGCCTGCCTTTCCCCAGTGCTCTGCAAGCTCTCCAGGACAACATAAAATCTGGGGCTCTGTGCTTTCTTTTGTTCTGAACAAGTGTTACTGTTTTCTGCACAAAAGCGATTCTGCCAAGCAATCTGAACACTTCTGTTTCCCAGGCACAGAGAAGGTGCTAGCAGGGAATTCTCTGCCTGCTTTTCCCCAGTACTCTGCAAGCTCTCCAACACAACATAAAATATGGGGCTCTGTGCTTTCTTTCCTTCTGAACAAGTGTTACTGTTTTCTGCACAAAAGCGATTCTGCGAAGCAATGTGAACACTTCTGTTTCCCAGGCACAGAGAAGGTGCTAGCAGGGAATTCTCTGCCTGCTTTTCCCCAGTGCTCTGCAAGCTCTCCAGGACAACATAAAATCTGGGGCTCTGTGCTTTCTTTCGTTCTGAACAAGTGTTACTGTTTTCTGCACAAAAGCGATTCTGCCAAGCAATGTGAACACTTCTGCTTCCCAGGCACAGAGAAGGTGCTAGCAGGAAATTCTCTGCCTGCCTTTCCCCAGTGCTCTGCAAGCTCTCCAGGACAACATAAAATCTGGGGCTCTGTGCTTTCTTTCGTTCTGAACAAGTGTTACTGTTTTCTGCACAAAAGCGATTCTGCGAAGCAATGTGAACACTTCTGTTTCCCAGGCACAGAGAAGGTGCTAGCAGGGAATTCTCTGCCTGCTTTTCCCCAGTGCTCTGCAAGCTCTCCAGGACAACATAATTTCTGGGGCTCTGTGCTTTCTTTCGTACTGAACAAGTGTTACTGTTTTCTGCACAAAAGCGATTCTGCGAAGCAATGTGAACACTTCTGCTTCCCAGGCACAGAGAAGGTGCTAGCAGGAAATTCTCTGCCTGCCTTTCCCCAGTGCTCTGCAAGCTCTCCAGGACAACATAGAATCTGGGGCTCTGTGCTTTCTTTCGTTCTGAACAAGTGTTAGTATTTTCTGCACAAAAGCGATTCTGCGAAGCAATGTGAAGACTTCTGCTTCCCAGGCACAGAGAAGGTGCTAGCAGGGAATTCTCTGCCTGCTTTTCCCCAGTGCTCTGCAAGCTCTCCAGCACAACATAAAATATGGGGCTCTGTGCTTTCTTTCCTTCTGAACAAGTGTTACTGTTTTCTGCACAAAAGCGATTCTGCGAAGCAATGTGAACACTTCTGTTTCCCAGGCACAGAGAAGGTGCTAGCAGGGAATTCTCTGCCTGCCTTTCCCCAGTGCTCTGCAAGCTCTCCAGGACAACATAAAATCTGGGGCTCTGTGCTTTCTTTCGTCTGAACAAGTGTTACTGTTTTCTGCACAAAAGCGATTCTGCGAAGCAATGTGAACAGGCACAGAGAAGGTGCTAGCAGGGAATTCTCTGCCTGCCTTTCCCCAGTGCTCTGCAAGCTCTCCAGGACAACATAAAATCTGGGGCTCTGTGCTTTCTTTCGTTCTGAACAAGTGTTACTGTTTTCTGCACAAAAGCGATTCTGCGAAGCAATGTGAACACTTCTGTTTCCCAGGCACAGAGAAGGTGCTAGCAGGGAATTCTCTGCCTGCTTTTCCCCAGTGCTCTGCAAGCTCTCCAGGACAACATAATTTCTGGGGCTCTGTGCTTTCTTTCGTACTGAACAAGTGTTACTGTTTTCTGCACAAAAGCGATTCTGCCAAGCAATGTGAACACTTCTGCTTCCCAGGCACAGAGAAGGTGCTAGCAGGGAATTCTCTGCCTGCCTTTCCCCAGTGCTCTGCAAGCTCTCCAGGACAACATAAAATCTGGGGCTCTGTGCTTTCTTTCGTTCTGAACAAGTGTTACTGTTTTCTGCACAAAAGCGATTCTGCCAAGCAATGTGAACACTTCTGCTTCCCAGGCACAGAGAAGGTGCTAGCAGGGAATTCTCTGCCTGCCTTTCCCCAGTGCTCTGCAAGCTCTCCAGGACAACATAAAATCTGGGGCTCTGTGCTTTCTTTCGTTCTGAACAAGTGTTACTGTTTTCTGCACAAAAGCGATTCTGCGAAGCAATGTGAACACTTCTGTTTCCCAGGCACAGAGAAGGTGCTAGCAGGGAATTCTCTGCCTGCTTTTCCCCAGTGCTCTGCAAGCTCTCCAGGACAACATAATTTCTGGGGCTCTGTGCTTTCTTTCGTACTGAACAAGTGTTACTGTTTTCTGCACAAAAGCGATTCTGCCAAGCAATCTGAACACTTCTGTTTCCCAGGCACAGAGAAGGTGCTAGCAGGGAATTCTCTGCCTGCTTTTCCCCAGTACTCTGCAAGCTCTCCAACACAACATAAAATATGGGGCTCTGTGCTTTCTTTCCTTCTGAACAAGTGTTACTGTTTTCTGCACAAAAGCGATTCTGCGAAGCAATGTGAACACTTCTGTTTCCCAGGCACAGAGAAGGTGCTAGCAGGGAATTCTCTGCCTGCTTTTCCCCAGTGCTCTGCAAGCTCTCCAGGACAACATAAAATCTGGGGCTCTGTGCTTTCTTTCGTTCTGAACAAGTGTTACTGTTTTCTGCACAAAAGCGATTCTGCCAAGCAATGTGAACACTTCTGCTTCCCAGGCACAGAGAAGGTGCTAGCAGGAAATTCTCTGCCTGCCTTTCCCCAGTGCTCTGCAAGCTCTCCAGGACAACATAAAATCTGGGGCTCTGTGCTTTCTTTCGTTCTGAACAAGTGTTACTGTTTTCTGCACAAAAGCGATTCTGCGAAGCAATGTGAACACTTCTGTTTCCCAGGCACAGAGAAGGTGCTAGCAGGGAATTCTCTGCCTGCTTTTCCCCAGTGCTCTGCAAGCTCTCCAGGACAACATAATTTCTGGGGCTCTGTGCTTTCTTTCGTACTGAACAAGTGTTACTGTTTTCTGCACAAAAGCGATTCTGCGAAGCAATGTGAACACTTCTGCTTCCCAGGCACAGAGAAGGTGCTAGCAGGAAATTCTCTGCCTGCCTTTCCCCAGTGCTCTGCAAGCTCTCCAGGACAACATAGAATCTGGGGCTCTGTGCTTTCTTTCGTTCTGAACAAGTGTTAGTATTTTCTGCACAAAAGCGATTCTGCGAAGCAATGTGAAGACTTCTGCTTCCCAGGCACAGAGAAGGTGCTAGCAGGGAATTCTCTGCCTGCTTTTCCCCAGTGCTCTGCAAGCTCTCCAGCACAACATAAAATATGGGGCTCTGTGCTTTCTTTCCTTCTGAACAAGTGTTACTGTTTTCTGCACAAAAGCGATTCTGCGAAGCAATGTGAACACTTCTGTTTCCCAGGCACAGAGAAGGTGCTAGCAGGGAATTCTCTGCCTGCCTTTCCCCAGTGCTCTGCAAGCTCTCCAGGACAACATAAAATCTGGGGCTCTGTGCTTTCTTTCGTCTGAACAAGTGTTACTGTTTTCTGCACAAAAGCGATTCTGCGAAGCAATGTGAACAGGCACAGAGAAGGTGCTAGCAGGGAATTCTCTGCCTGCCTTTCCCCAGTGCTCTGCAAGCTCTCCAGGACAACATAAAATCTGGGGCTCTGTGCTTTCTTTCGTTCTGAACAAGTGTTACTGTTTTCTGCACAAAAGCGATTCTGCGAAGCAATGTGAACACTTCTGTTTCCCAGGCACAGAGAAGGTGCTAGCAGGGAATTCTCTGCCTGCTTTTCCCCAGTGCTCTGCAAGCTCTCCAGGACAACATAATTTCTGGGGCTCTGTGCTTTCTTTCGTACTGAACAAGTGTTACTGTTTTCTGCACAAAAGCGATTCTGCCAAGCAATGTGAACACTTCTGCTTCCCAGGCACAGAGAAGGTGCTAGCAGGGAATTCTCTGCCTGCCTTTCCCCAGTGCTCTGCAAGCTCTCCAGGACAACATAAAATCTGGGGCTCTGTGCTTTCTTTCGTTCTGAACAAGTGTTACTGTTTTCTGCACAAAAGCGATTCTGCGAAGCAATGTGAAGACTTCTGCTTCCCAGGCACAGAGAAGGTGCTAGCAGGGAATTCTCTGCCTGCCTTTCCCCAGTGCTCTGCAAGCTCTCCAGGACAACATAAAATCTGGGGCTCTGTGCTTTCTTTCGTTCTGAACAAGTGTTACTGTTTTCTGCACAAAAGCGATTCTGCGAAGCAATGTGAACACTTCTGTTTCCCAGGCACAGAGAAGGTGCTAGCAGGGAATTCTCTGCCTGCTTTTCCCCAGTGCTCTGCAAGCTCTCCAGGACAACATAATTTCTGGGGCTCTGTGCTTTCTTTCGTACTGAACAAGTGTTACTGTTTTCTGCACAAAAGCGATTCTGCGAAGCAATGTGAACACTTCTGCTTCCCAGGCACAGAGAAGGTGCTAGCAGGAAATTCTCTGCCTGCCTTTCCCCAGTGCTCTGCAAGCTCTCCAGGACAACATAGAATCTGGGGCTCTGTGCTTTCTTTCGTTCTGAACAAGTGTTAGTGTTTTCTGCACAAAAGCGATTCTGCGAAGCAATGTGAAGACTTCTGCTTCCCAGGCACAGAGAAGGTGCTAGCAGGGAATTCTCTGCCTGCTTTTCCCCAGTACTCTGCAAGCTCTCCAGCACAACATAAAATATGGGGCTCTGTGCTTTCTTTCCTTCTGAACAAGTGTTACTGTTTTCTGCACAAAAGCGATTCTGCGAAGCAATGTGAACACTTCTGTTTCCCAGGCACAGAGAAGGTGCTAGCAGGGAATTCTCTGCCTGCCTTTCCCCAGTGCTCTGCAAGCTCTCCAGGACAACATAAAATCTGGGGCTCTGTGCTTTCTTTCGTCTGAACAAGTGTTACTGTTTTCTGCACAAAAGCGATTCTGCGAAGCAATGTGAACAGGCACAGAGAAGGTGCTAGCAGGGAATTCTCTGCCTGCCTTTCCCCAGTGCTCTGCAAGCTCTCCAGGACAACATAAAATCTGGGGCTCTGTGCTTTCTTTTGTTCTGAACAAGTGTTACTGTTTTCTGCACAAAAGCGATTCTGCGAAGAAATGTGAACACTTCTGTTTCCCAAGCACAGAGAAGGTGCTAGCAGGGAATTCTCTGCCTGCTTTTCCCCAGTGCTCTGCAAGCTCTCCAGGACAACATAAAATCTGGGGCTCTGTGCTTTCTTTCGTTCTGAACAGGTGTTATTGTTTTCTGCACAAAAGCGATTCTGCGAAGCAATGGGAACACTTCTGCTTCCCAGGCACAGAGAAGGTGCTAGCAGGGAATTCTCTGCCTGCCTTTCCCCAGTGCTCTGCAAGCTCTCCAGGACAACATAAAATCTGGGGCTCTGTGCTTTCTTTCGTTCTGAACAAGTGTTACTGTTTTCTGCACAAAAGCGATTCTGCGAAGCAATGTGAACACTTCTGTTTCCCAGGCACAGAGAAGGTGCTAGCAGGGAATTCTCTGCCTGCTTTTCCCCAGTGCTCTGCAAGCTCTCCAGGACAACATAAAATCTGGGGCTCTGTGCTTTCTTTCGTTCTGAACAAGTGTTACTGTTTTCTGCACAAAAGCGATTCTGCCAAGCAATGTGAACACTTCTGCTTCCCAGGCACAGAGAAGGTGCTAGCAGGGAATTCTCTGCCTGCCTTTCCCCAGTGCTCTGCAAGCTCTCCAGGACAACATAAAATCTGGGGCTCTGTGCTTTCCTTCGTCTGAACAAGTGTTACTGTTTTCTGCACAAAAGCGATTCTGCGAAGCAATGTGAACACTTCTGTTTCCCAGGCACAGAGAAGGTGCTAGCAGGGAATTCTCTGCCTGCTTTTCCCCAGTGCTCTGCAAGCTCTCCAGGACAACATAAAATCTGGGGCTCTGTGCTTTCTTTTGTTCTGAACAAGTGTTACTGTTATCTGCACAAAAGCGATTCTGCGAAGCAATGTGAACACTTCTGTTTCCCAGGCACAGAGAAGGTGCTAGCAGGGAATTCTCTGCCTGCTTTTCCCCAGTACTCTGCAAGCTCTCCAGCACAACATAAAATATGGGTCTCTGTGCTTTCTTTCCTTCTGAACAAGTGTTACTGTTTTCTGCACAAAAGCGATACTGCTAAGAAATGTGAACACTTCTGCTTCCCAGGCACCGAGAACGTGCTAGCAGGGAATTCTCTGCCTGCCTTTCCCCAGTGCTCTGCAAGCTCTCCAGGACAACATAAAATCTGGGGCTCTGTGCTTTCTTTCGTCTGAACAAGTGTTACTGTTTTCTGCACAAAAGCGATTCTGCGAAGCAATGTGAACAGGCACCGAGAAGGTGCTAGCAGGGAATTCTCTGCCTGCCTTTCCCCAGTGCTCTGCAAGCTCTCCAGGACAACATAAAATCTGGGGCTCTGTGCTTTCTTTCGTTCTGAACAAGTGTTACTGTTTTCTGCACAAAAGCGATTCTGCGAAGCAATGTGAACACTTCTGTTTCCCAGGCACAGAGAAGGTGCTAGCAGGGAATTCTCTGCCTGCCTTTCCCCAGTGCTCTGCAAGCTCTCCAGGACAACATAAAATCTGGGGCTCTGTGCTTTCTTTCGTCTGAACAAGTGTTACTGTTTTCTGCACAAAAGCGATTCTGCGAAGGAATGTGAACAGGCACAGAGAAGGTGCTAGCAGGGAATTCTCTGCCTGCCTTTCCCCAGTGCTCTGCAAGCTCTCCAGGACAACATAAAATCTGGGGCTCTGTGCTTTCTTTCGTTCTGAACAAGTGTTACTGTTTTCTGCACAAAAGCGATTCTGCGAAGCAATGTGAACACTTCTGTTTCCCAGGCACAGAGAAGGTGCTAGCAGGGAATTCTCTGCCTGCTTTTCCCCAGTGCTCTGCAAGCTCTCCAGGACAACATAAAATCTGGGGCTCTGTGCTTTCTTTTGTTCTGAACAAGTGTTAATGTTATCTGCACAAAAGCGATTCTGCGAAGCAATGTGAACACTTCTGTTTCCCAGGCACAGAGAAGGTGCTAGCAGGGAATTCTCTGCCTGCTTTTCCCCAGTACTCTGCAAGCTCTCCAGCACAACATAAAATATGGGGCTCTGTGCTTTCTTTCGTTCTGAACAGGTGTTATTGTTTTCTGCACAAAAGCGATTCTGCGAAGCAATGTGAACACTTCTGCTTCCCAGGCACAGAGAAGGTGCTAGCAGGGAATTCTCTGCCTGCCTTTCCCCAGTGCTCTGCAAGCTCTCCAGGACAACATAAAATCTGGGGCTCTGTGCTTTCTTTCGTTCTGAACAAGTGTTACTGTTTTCTGCACAAAAGCGATTCTGCGAAGCAATGTGAACACTTCTGTTTCCCAGGCACAGAGAAGGTGCTAGCAGGGAATTCTCTGCCTGCTTTTCCCCAGTGCTCTGCAAGCTCTCCAGGACAACATAAAATCTGGGGCTCTGTGCTTTCCTTCGTCTGAACAAGTGTTACTGTTTTCTGCACAAAAGCGATTCTGCGAAGCAATGTGAACACTTCTGTTTCCCAGGCACAGAGAAGGTGCTAGCAGGGAATTCTCTGCCTGCTTTTCCCCAGTGCTCTGCAAGCTCTCCAGGACAACATAAAATCTGGGGCTCTGTGCTTTCTTTTGTTCTGAACAAGTGTTACTGTTATCTGCACAAAAGCGATTCTGCGAAGCAATGTGAACACTTCTGTTTCCCAGGCACAGAGAAGGTGCTAGCAGGGAATTCTCTGCCTGCTTTTCCCCAGTGTTCTGCAAGCTCTCCAGCACAACATAAAATATGGGTCTCTGTGCTTTCTTTCCTTCTGACCAAGTGTTACTGTTTTCTGCACAAAAGCGATACTGCTAAGAAATGTGAACACTTCTGCTTCCCAGGCACCGAGAACGTGCTAGCAGGGAATTCTCTGCCTGCCTTTCCCCAGTGCTCTGCAAGCTCTCCAGGACAACATAAAATCTGGGGCTCTGTGCTTTCTTTCGTCTGAACAAGTGTTACTGTTTTCTGCACAAAAGCGATTCTGCGAAGCAATGTGAACAGGCACAGAGAAGGTGCTAGCAGGGAATTCTCTGCCTGCCTTTCCCCAGTGCTCTGCAAGCTCTCCAGGACAACATAAAATCTGGGGCTCTGTGCTTTCTTTCGTTCTGAACAAGTGTTACTGTTTTCTGCACAAAAGCTATTCTGCGAAGAAATGTGAACACTTCTGTTTCCCAGGCACAGAGAAGGTGCTAGCAGGGAATTCTCTGCCTGCTTTTCCCCAGTACTCTGCAAGCTCTCCAGGACAACATAAAATCTGGGGCTCTGTGCTTTCTTTCGTTCTGAACAGGTGTTATTGTTTTCTGCACAAAAGCGATTCTGCGAAGCAATGGGAACACTTCTGCTTCCCAGGCACAGAGAAGGTGCTAGCAGGGAATTCTCTGCCTGCCTTTCCCCAGTGCTCTGCAAGCTCTCCAGGACAACATAAAATCTGGGGCTCTGTGCTTTCTTTTGTTCTGAACAAGTGTTACTGTTTTCTGCACAAAAGCGATTCTGCGAAGCAATGTGAACACTTCTGTTTCCCAGGCACAGAGAAGGTGCTAGCAGGGAATTCTCTGCCTGCTTTTCCCCAGTGCTCTGCAAGCTCTCCAGGACAACATAAAATCTGGGGCTCTGTGCTTTCTTTCGTTCTGAACAAGTGTTACTGTTTTCTGCACAAAAGCGATTCTGCGAAGCAATGTGAAGACTTCTGCTTCCCAGGCACAGAGAAGGTGCTAGCAGGGAATTCTCTGCCTGCCTTTCCCCAGTGCTCTGCAAGCTCTCCAGGACAACATAAAATCTGGGGCTCTGTGCTTTCCTTCGTCTGAACAAGTGTTACTGTTTTCTGCACAAAAGCGATTCTGCCAAGCAATGTGAACACTTCTGTTTCCCAGGCACAGAGAAGGTGCTAGCAGGGAATTCTCTGCCTGCTTTTCCCCAGTGCTCTGCAAGCTCTCCAGGACAACATAAAATCTGGGGCTCTGTGCTTTCTTTTGTTCTGAACAAGTGTTACTGTTATCTGCACAAAAGCGATTCTGCGAAGAAATGTGAACACTTCTGTTTCCCAGGCACAGAGAAGGTGCTAGCAGGGAATTCTCTGCCTGCTTTTCCCCAGTACTCTGCAAGCTCTCCAGCACAACATAAAATATGGGTCTCTGTGCTTTCTTTCCTTCTGAACAAGTGTTACTGTTTTCTGCACAAAAGCGATACTGCTAAGAAATGTGAACACTTCTGCTTCCCAGGCACCGAGAACGTGCTAGCAGGGAATTCTCTGCCTGCCTTTCCCCAGTGCTCTGCAAGCTCTCCAGGACAACATAAAATCTGGGGCTCTGTGCTTTCTTTCGTTCTGAACAAGTGTTACAGTTTTCTGCACAAAAGCGATTCTGCGAAGGAATGTGAACAGGCACAGAGAAGGTGCTAGCAGGGAATTCTCTGCCTGCCTTTCCCCAGTGCTCTGCAAGCTCTCCAGCACAACATAAAATATGGGGCTCTGTGCTTTCTTTCGTTCTGAACAAGTGTTACTGTTTTCTGCACAAAAGCGATTCTGCGAAGAAATGTGAACACTTCTGTTTCCCAGGCACAGAGAAGGTGCTAGCAGGGAATTCTCTGCCTGCTTTTCCCCAGTGCTCTGCAAGCTCTCCAAGACAACATAAAATCTGGGGCTCTGTGCTTTCTTTCGTTCTGAACAGGTGTTATTGTTTTCTGCACAAAACGATTCTGCGAAGCAATGTGAACACTTCTGCTTCCCAGACACAGAGAAGGTGCTAGCAGGGAATTCTCTGCCTGCCTTTCCCCAGTGCTCTGCAAGCTCTCCAGGACAACATAAAATCTGGGGCTCTGTGGTTTCTTTCGTTCTGAACAAGTGTTACTGTTTTCTGCACAAAAGCGATTCTGCGAAGCAATGGGAACACTTCTGTTTCCCAGGCACAGAGAAGGTGCTAGCAGGGAATTCTCTGCCTGCTTTTCCCCAGTGCTCTGCAAGCTCTCCAGGACAACATAAAATCTGGGGCTCTGTGCTTTCTTTCGTTCTGAACAAGTGTTATTGTTTTCTGCACAAAAGCGATTCTGCGAAGCAATGTGAACACTTCTGTTTCCCAGGCACAGAGAAGGTGCTAGCAGGGAATTCTCTGCCTGCTTTTCCCCAGTACTCTGCAAGCTCTCCAGCACAACATAAAATCTGGGGCTCTGTGCTTTCTTTCGTTCTGAACAAGTGTTACTGTTTTCTGCACAAAAGCGATTCTGCGAAGCAATGTGAAGACTTCTGCTTCCCAGGCACAGAGAAGGTGCTAGCAGGGAATTCTCTGCCTGCCTTTCCCCAGTGCTCTGCAAGCTCTCCAGGACAACATAAAATCTGGGGCTCTGTGCTTTCTTTCGTCTGAACAAGTGTTACTGTTTTCTGCACAAAAGCGATTCTGCGAAGCAATGTGAACACTTCTGTTTCCCAGGCACAGAGAAGGTGCTAGCAGGGAATTCTCTGCCTGCTTTTCCCCAGTGCTCTGCAAGCTCTCCAGGACAACATAAAATCTGGGGCTCTGTGCTTTCTTTTGTTCTGAACAAGTGTTACTGTTATCTGCACAAAAGCGATTCTGCGAAGCAATGTGAACACTTCTGTTTCCCAGGCACAGAGAAGGTGCTAGCAGGGAATTCTCTGCCTGCTTTTCCCCAGTACTCTGCAAGCTCTCCAGGACAACATAAAATATGGGGCTCTGTGCTTTCTTTCCTTCTGAACAAGTGTTACTGTTTTCTGCACAAAAGCGATACTGCTAAGAAATGTGAACACTTCTGCTTCCCAGGCACAGAGAAGGTGCTAGCAGGGAATTCTCTGCCTGCCTTTCCCCAGTGCTCTGCAAGCTCTCCAGGACAACATAAAATCTGGGGCTCTGTGCTTTCTTTCGTTCTGAACAAGTGTTATTGTTTTCTGCACAAAAGCGATTCTGCGAAGCAATGTGAACACTTCTGTTTCCCAGGCACAGAGAAGGTGCTAGCAGGGAATTCTCTGCCTGCTTTTCCCCAGTACTCTGCAAGCTCTCCAGCACAACATAAAATCTGGGGCTCTGTGCTTTCTTTCGTTCTGAACAAGTGTTACTGTTTTCTGCACAAAAGCGATTCTGCGAAGCAATGGGAACACTTCTCTTTCCCAGGCACAGGGAAGGTGCTAGCAGGGAATTCTCTGCCTGCCTTTCCCCAGTGCTCTGCAAGCTCTCCAGGACAACATAAAATCTGGGGCTCTGTGCTTTCTTTCGTTCTGAACAAGTGTTACTGTTTTCTGCACAAAAGCGATTCTGCGAAGCAATGTGAACACTTCTGCTTCCCAGGCACAGAGAAGGTGCTAGCAGGGAATTCTCTGCCTGCCTTTCCCCAGTGCTCTGCAAGCTCTCCAGGACAACAGCAAATCTGGGGCTCTGTGCTTTCTTTCGTTCTGAACAAGTGTTACTGTTTTCTGCACAAAAGCGATTCTGCGAAGCAATGTGAAGACTTCTGCTTCCCAGGCACAGAGAAGGTGCTAGCAGGGAATTCTCTGCCTGCCTTTCCCCAGTGCTCTGCAAGCTCTCCAGGACAACATAAAATCTGGGGCTCTGTGCTTTCTTTCGTTCTGAACAAGTGTTAGTGTTTTCTGCACAAAAGCGATTCTGCGAAGCAATGTGAAGACTTCTGCTTACCAGGCACAGAGAAGGTGCTAGCAGGGAATTCTCTGCCTGCTTTTCCCCAGTACTCTGCAAGCTCTCCAGCACAACATAAAATATGGGGCTCTGTGCTTTCTTTCCTTCTGAACAAGTGTTACTGTTTTCTGCACAAAAGCGATTCTGTGAAGCAATGTGAACACTTCTGTTTCCCAGGCACAGAGAAGGTGCTAGCAGGGAATTCTCTGCCTGCCTTTCCCCAGTGCTCTGCAAGCTCTCCAGGACAACATAAAATCTGGGGCTCTGTGCTTTCTTTCGTCTGAACAAGTGTTACTGTTTTCTGCACAAAAGCGATTCTGCGAAGCAATGTGAACAGGCACAGAGAAGGTGCTAGCAGGGAATTCTCTGCCTGCCTTTCCCCAGTGCTCTGCAAGCTCTCCAGGACAACATAAAATCTGGGGCTCTGTGCTTTCTTTCGTTCTGAACAAGTGTTACTGTTTTCTGCACAAAAGCGATTCTGCGAAGCAATGTGAACACTTCTGTTTCCCAGGCACAGAGAAGGTGCTAGCAGGGAATTCTCTGCCTGCCTTTCCCCAGTGCTCTGCAAGCTCTCCAGGACAACATAAAATCTGGGGCTCTGTGCTTTCTTTCGTCTGAACAAGTGTTACTGTTTTCTGCACAAAAGCGATTCTGCGAAGCAATGTGAACAGGCACAGAGAAGGTGCTAGCAGGGAATTCTCTGCCTGCCTTTCCCCAGTGCTCTGCAAGCTCTCCAGGACAACATAAAATCTGGGGCTCTGTGCTTGCTTTCGTTCTGAACAAGTGTTATTGTTTTCTGCACAAAAGCGATTCTGCGAAGCAATGTGAAGACTTCTGCTTCCCAGGCACAGAGAAGGTGCTAGCAGGGAATTCTCTGCCTGCCTTTCCCCAGTGCTCTGCAAGCTCTCCAGGACAACATAAAATCTGGGGCTCTGTGCTTTTTTTCGTCTGAACAAGTGTTACTGTTTTCTGCACAAAAGCGATTCTGCGAAGCAATGGGAACACTTCTGTTTCCCAGGCACAGAGAAGGTGCTAGCAGGGAATTCTCTGCCTGCTTTTCCCCAGTGCTCTGCAAGCTCTCCAGGACAACATAAAATCTGGGGCTCTGTGCTTTCTTTTGTTCTGAACAAGTGTTACTGTTATCTGCACAAAAGCGATTCTGCGAAGCAATGTGAACACTTCTGTTTCCCAGGCACAGAGAAGGTGCTAGCAGGGAATTCTCTGCCTGCTTTTCCCCAGTACTCTGCAAGCTCTCCAGCACAACATAAAATATGGGGCTCTGTGCTTTCTTTCGTTCTGAACAAGTGTTACTGTTTTCTGCACAAAAGCGATTCTGCGAAGCAATGGGAACACTTCTCTTTCCCAGGCACAGGGAAGGTGCTAGCAGGGAATTCTCTGCCTGCCTTTCCCCAGTGCTCTGCAAGCTCTCCAGGACAACAGCAAATCTGGGGCTCTGTGCTTTCTTTTGTTCTGAACAAGTGTTACTGTTTTCTGCACAAAAGCGATTCTGCGAAGCAATGTGAACACTTCTGTTTCCCAGGCACAGAGAAGGTGCTAGCAGGGAATTCTCTGCCTGCCTTTCCCCAGTGCTCTGCAAGCTCTCCAGGACAACATAAAATCTGGGGCTCTGTGCTTTCTTTCGTTCTGAACAAGTGTTACTGTTTTCTGCACAAAAGCGATTCTGCGAAGCAATGTGAACACTTCTGTTTCCCAGGCACAGAGAAGGTGCTATCAGGGAATTCTCTGCCTGCTTTTCCCCAGTGCTCTGCAAGCTCTCCAGGACAACATAAAATCTGGGGCTCTGTGTTTTCTTTCGTTCTGAACAAGTGTTACTGTTTTCTGCACAAAAGCGATTCTGCGAAGCAATATGAACACTTCTGTTTCCGAGGCACAGAGAAGGTGCTAGCAGGGAATTCTCTGCCTGCTTTTCCCCAGTGCTCTGCAAGCTCTCCAGGACAACATAAAATCTGGGGCTCTGTGCTTTCTTTCGTACTGAACAAGTGTTACTGTTTTCTGCACAAAAGCGATTCTGCGAAGCAATGTGAACACTTCTGCTTCCCAGGCACAGAGAAGGTGCTAGCAGGAAATTCTCTGCCTGCCTTTCCCCAGTGCTCTGCAAGCTCTCCAGGACAACATAGAATCTGGGGCTCTGTGCTTTCTTTTGTTCTGAACAAGTGTTAGTGTTTTCTGCACAAAAGCGATTCTGCGAAGCAATGTGAAGACTTCAACTTCCCAGGCACAGAGAAGGTGCTAGCAGGGAATTCTCTGCCTGCCTTTCCCCAGTGCTCTGCAAGCTCTCCAGGACAACATAAAATCTGGGGCTCTGTGCTTTCTTTCGTTCTGAACAAGTGTTACTGTTTTCTGCACAAAAGCGATTTTGCGAAGCAATGTGAACAGGCACAGAGAAGGTGCTAGCAGGGAATTCTCTGCCTGCCTTTCCCCAGTGCTCTGCAAGCTCTCCAGGACAACATAAAATCTGGGGCTCTGTGCTTTCTTTCGTTCTGAACAAGTGTTACTGTTTTCTGCACAAAAGCGATTCTGCGAAGCAATGTGAACACTTCTGTTTCCCAGGCACAGAGAAGGTGCTAGCAGGGAATTCTCTGCCTGCCTTTCCCCAGTGCTCTGCAAGCTCTCCAGGACAACATAAAATCTGGGGCTCTGTGCTTTCTTTCGTCTGAACAAGTGTTACTGTTTTCTGCACAAAAGCGATTCTGCGAAGCAATGTGAACAGGCACAGAGAAGGTGCTAGCAGGGAATTCTCTGCCTGCCTTTCCCCAGTGCTCTGCAAGCTCTCCAGGACAACATAAAATCTGGGGCTCTGTGCTTGCTTTCGTTCTGAACAAGTGTTATTGTTTTCTGCACAAAAGCGATTCTGCGAAGCAATGTGAAGACTTCTGCTTCCCAGGCACAGAGAAGGTGCTAGCAGGGAATTCTCTGCCTGCCTTTCCCCAGTGCTCTGCAAGCTCTCCAGGACAACATAAAATCTGGGGCTCTGTGCTTTTTTTCGTCTGAACAAGTGTTACTGTTTTCTGCACAAAAGCGATTCTGCGAAGCAATGGGAACACTTCTGTTTCCCAGGCACAGAGAAGGTGCTAGCAGGGAATTCTCTGCCTGCTTTTCCCCAGTGCTCTGCAAGCTCTCCAGGACAACATAAAATCTGGGGCTCTGTGCTTTCTTTTGTTCTGAACAAGTGTTACTGTTATCTGCACAAAAGCGATTCTGCGAAGCAATGTGAACACTTCTGTTTCCCAGGCACAGAGAAGGTGCTAGCAGGGAATTCTCTGCCTGCTTTTCCCCAGTACTCTGCAAGCTCTCCAGCACAACATAAAATATGGGGCTCTGTGCTTTCTTTCGTTCTGAACAAGTGTTACTGTTTTCTGCACAAAAGCGATTCTGCGAAGCAATGGGAACACTTCTCTTTCCCAGGCACAGGGAAGGTGCTAGCAGGGAATTCTCTGCCTGCCTTTCCCCAGTGCTCTGCAAGCTCTCCAGGACAACAGCAAATCTGGGGCTCTGTGCTTTCTTTTGTTCTGAACAAGTGTTACTGTTTTCTGCACAAAAGCGATTCTGCGAAGCAATGTGAACACTTCTGTTTCCCAGGCACAGAGAAGGTGCTAGCAGGGAATTCTCTGCCTGCCTTTCCCCAGTGCTCTGCAAGCTCTCCAGGACAACATAAAATCTGGGGCTCTGTGCTTTCTTTCGTTCTGAACAAGTGTTACTGTTTTCTGCACAAAAGCGATTCTGCGAAGCAATGTGAACACTTCTGTTTCCCAGGCACAGAGAAGGTGCTATCAGGGAATTCTCTGCCTGCTTTTCCCCAGTGCTCTGCAAGCTCTCCAGGACAACATAAAATCTGGGGCTCTGTGTTTTCTTTCGTTCTGAACAAGTGTTACTGTTTTCTGCACAAAAGCGATTCTGCGAAGCAATATGAACACTTCTGTTTCCGAGGCACAGAGAAGGTGCTAGCAGGGAATTCTCTGCCTGCTTTTCCCCAGTGCTCTGCAAGCTCTCCAGGACAACATAAAATCTGGGGCTCTGTGCTTTCTTTCGTACTGAACAAGTGTTACTGTTTTCTGCACAAAAGCGATTCTGCGAAGCAATGTGAACACTTCTGCTTCCCAGGCACAGAGAAGGTGCTAGCAGGAAATTCTCTGCCTGCCTTTCCCCAGTGCTCTGCAAGCTCTCCAGGACAACATAGAATCTGGGGCTCTGTGCTTTCTTTTGTTCTGAACAAGTGTTAGTGTTTTCTGCACAAAAGCGATTCTGCGAAGCAATGTGAAGACTTCAACTTCCCAGGCACAGAGAAGGTGCTAGCAGGGAATTCTCTGCCTGCCTTTCCCCAGTGCTCTGCAAGCTCTCCAGGACAACATAAAATCTGGGGCTCTGTGCTTTCTTTCGTTCTGAACAAGTGTTACTGTTTTCTGCACAAAAGCGATTTTGCGAAGCAATGTGAACAGGCACAGAGAAGGTGCTAGCAGGGAATTCTCTGCCTGCCTTTCCCCAGTGCTCTGCAAGCTCTCCAGGACAACATAAAATCTGGGGCTCTGTGCTTTCTTTCGTTCTGAACAAGTGTTACTGTTTTCTGCACAAAAGCGATTTTGCGAAGCAATGTGAACAGGCACAGAGAAGGTGCTAGCAGGGAATTCTCTGCCTGCCTTTCCCCAGTGCTCTGCAAGCTCTCCAGGACAACATAAAATCTGGGGCTCTGTGCTTTCTTTCGTTCTGAACAAGTGTTACAGTTTTCTGCACAAAAGCGATTCTGCGAAGGAATGTGAACAGGCACAGAGAAGGTGCTAGCAGGGAATTCTCTGCCTGCTTTTCCCCAGTGCTCTGCAAGCTCTCCAGGACATCATAAAATCTGGGGCTCTGTGCTTTCTTTCGTTCTGAACAGGTGTTATTGTTTTCTGCACAAAACGATTCTGCGAAGCAATGTGAACACTTCTGCTTCCCAGGCACAGAGAAGGTGCTAGCAGGGAATTCTCTGCCTGCCTTTCCCCAGTGCTCTGCAAGCTCTCCAGGACAACATAAAATCTGGGGCTCTGTGCTTTCTTTCGTTCTGAACAAGTGTTACTGTTTTCTGCACAAAAGCGATTCTGCGAAGCAATGTGAACACTTCTGTTTCCCAGGCACAGAGAAGGTGCTAGCAGGGAATTCTCTGCCTGCTTTTCCCCAGTGCTCTGCAAGCTCTCCAGGACAACATAAAATCTGGGGCTCTGTGCTTTCTTTCGTTCTGAACAAGTGTTACTGTTTTCTGCACAAAAGCGATTCTGCGAAGCAATGTGAACACTTCTGCTTCCCAGGCACAGAGAAGGTGCTAGCAGGGAATTCTCTGCCTGCCTTTCCCCAGTGCTCTGCAAGCTCTCCAGGACAACATAAAATCTGGGGCTCTGTGCTTTCTTTCGTCTGAACAAGTGTTACTGTTTTCTGCACAAAAGCGATTCTGCGAAGCAATGTGAACACTTCTGTTTCCCAGGCACAGAGAAGGTGCTAGCAGGGAATTCTCTGCCTGCTTTTCCCCAGTGCTCTGCAAGCTCTCCAGGACAACATAAAATCTGGGGCTCTGTGCTTTCTTTTGTTCTGAACAAGTGTTACTGTTATCTGCACAAAAGCGATTCTGCCAAGCAATGTGAACACTTCTGCTTCCCAGGCACAGAGAAGGTGCTAGCAGGGAATTCTCTGCCTGCTTTTCCCCAGTGCTCTGCAAGCTCTCCAGGACAACAGCAAATCTGGGGCTCTGTGCTTTCTTTCGTTCTGAACAAGTGTTACTGTTTTCTGCACAAAAGCGATTCTGCGAAGCAATGTGAAGACTTCTGCTTCCCAGGCACAGAGAAGGTGCTAGCAGGGAATTCTCTGCCTGCCTTTCCCCAGTGCTCTGCAAGCTCTCCAGGACAACATAAAATCTGGGGCTCTGTGCTTTCTTTCGTTCTGAACAAGTGTTACTGTTTTCTGCACAAAAGCGATTCTGCCAAGCAATCTGAAGACTTCTGCTTCCCAGGCACAGAGAAGGTGCTAGCAGGGAATTCTCTGCCTGCTTTTCCCCAGTACTCTGCAAGCTCTCCAGCACAACATAAAATATGGGGCTCTGTGCTTTCTTTCCTTCTGAACAAGTGTTACTGTTTTCTGCACAAAAGCGATTCTGCGAAGCAATGTGAACACTTCTGTTTCCCAGGCACAGAGAAGGTGCTAGCAGGGAATTCTCTGCCTGCTATTCCCCAGTACTCTGCAAGCTCTCCAGGACAACATAAAATCTGGGGCTCTGTGCTTTCTTTCGTTCTGAACAGGTGTTATTGTTTTCTGCACAAAAGCGATTCTGCGAAGCAATGTGAAGACTTCTGCTTCCCAGGCACAGAGAAGGTGCTAGCAGGGAATTCTCTGCCTGCCTTTCCCCAGTGCTCTGCAAGCTCTCCAGGACAACATAAAATCTGGGGCTCTGTGCTTTCTTTCGTTCTGAACAAGTGTTACAGTTTTCTGCACAAAAGCGATTCTGCGAAGGAATGTGAACAGGCACAGAGAAGGTGCTAGCAGGGAATTCTCTGCCTGCCTTTCCCCAGTGCTCTGCAAGCTCTCCAGCACAACATAAAATCTGGGGCTCTGTGCTTTCTTTCGTTCTGAACAAGTGTTACTGTTTTCTGCACAACAGCGATTCTGCGAAGAAATGTGAACACTTCTGTTTCCCAGGCACAGAGAAGGTGCTAGCAGGGAATTCTCTGCCTGCTTTTCCCCACTGCTCTGCAAGCTCTCCAGGACAACATAAAATCTGGGGCTCTGTGCTTTCTTTCGTTCTGAACAGGTGTTATTGTTTTCTGCACAAAACGATTCTGCGAAGCAATGTGAACACTTCTGCTTCCCAGGCACAGAGAAGGTGCTAGCAGGGAATTCTCTGCCTGCCTATCCCCAGTGCTCTGCAAGCTCTCCAGGACAACATAAAATCTGGGGCTCTGTGCTTTCTTTCGTTTTGAACAAGTGTTACTGTTTTCTGCACAAAAGCGATTCTGCGAAGCAATGTGAACACTTCTGCTTCCCAGGCACAGAGAAGGTGCTAGCAGGAAATTCTCTGCCTGCCTTTCCCCAGTGCTCTGCAAGCTCTCCAGGACAACATAAAATCTGGGGCTCTGTGCTTTCTTTCGTTCTGAACAAGTGTTACTGTTTTCTGCACAAAAGCGATTCTGCGAAGCAATGTGAACACTTCTGTTTCCCAGGCACAGAGAAGGTGCTAGCAGGGAATTCTCTGCCTGCTTTTCCCCAGTACTCTGCAAGCTCTCCAGCACAACATAAAATCTGGGGCTCTGTGCTTTCTTTCGTTCTGAACAAGTGTTACTGTTTTCTGCACAAAAGCGATTCTGCGAAGCAATGTGAAGACTTCTGCTTCCCAGGCACAGAGAAGGTGCTAGCAGGGAATTCTCTGCCTGCCTTTCCCCAGTGCTCTGCAAGCTCTCCAGGACAACATAAAATCTGGGGCTCTGTGCTTTCTTTCGTCTGAACAAGTGTTACTGTTTTCTGCACAAAAGCGATTCTGCGAAGCAATGTGAACACTTCTGTTTCCCAGGCACAGAGAAGGTGCTAGCAGGGAATTCTCTGCCTGCTTTTCCCCAGTGCTCTGCAAGCTCTCCAGGACAACATAAAATCTGGGGCTCTGTGCTTTCTTTTGTTCTGAACAAGTGTTACTGTTATCTGCACAAAAGCGATTCTGCGAAGCAATGTGAACACTTCTGTTTCCCAGGCACAGAGAAGGTGCTAGCAGGGAATTCTCTGCCTGCTTTTCCCCAGTACTCTGCAAGCTCTCCAGGACAACATAAAATATGGGGCTCTGTGCTTTCTTTCCTTCTGAACAAGTGTTACTGTTTTCTGCACAAAAGCGATACTGCTAAGAAATGTGAACACTTCTGCTTCCCAGGCACAGAGAAGGTGCTAGCAGGGAATTCTCTGCCTGCCTTTCCCCAGTGCTCTGCAAGCTCTCCAGGACAACATAAAATCTGGGGCTCTGTGCTTTCTTTCGTTCTGAACAAGTGTTATTGTTTTCTGCACAAAAGCGATTCTGCGAAGCAATGTGAACACTTCTGTTTCCCAGGCACAGAGAAGGTGCTAGCAGGGAATTCTCTGCCTGCTTTTCCCCAGTACTCTGCAAGCTCTCCAGCACAACATAAAATCTGGGGCTCTGTGCTTTCTTTCGTTCTGAACAAGTGTTACTGTTTTCTGCACAAAAGCGATTCTGCGAAGCAATGGGAACACTTCTCTTTCCCAGGCACAGGGAAGGTGCTAGCAGGGAATTCTCTGCCTGCCTTTCCCCAGTGCTCTGCAAGCTCTCCAGGACAACATAAAATCTGGGGCTCTGTGCTTTCTTTCGTTCTGAACAAGTGTTACTGTTTTCTGCACAAAAGCGATTCTGCGAAGCAATGTGAACACTTCTGCTTCCCAGGCACAGAGAAGGTGCTAGCAGGGAATTCTCTGCCTGCCTTTCCCCAGTGCTCTGCAAGCTCTCCAGGACAACAGCAAATCTGGGGCTCTGTGCTTTCTTTCGTTCTGAACAAGTGTTACTGTTTTCTGCACAAAAGCGATTCTGCGAAGCAATGTGAAGACTTCTGCTTCCCAGGCACAGAGAAGGTGCTAGCAGGGAATTCTCTGCCTGCCTTTCCCCAGTGCTCTGCAAGCTCTCCAGGACAACATAAAATCTGGGGCTCTGTGCTTTCTTTCGTCTGAACAAGTGTTACTGTTTTCTGCACAAAAGCGATTCTGCGAAGCAATGTGAACAGGCACAGAGAAGGTGCTAGCAGGGAATTCTCTGCCTGCCTTTCCCCAGTGCTCTGCAAGCTCTCCAGGACAACATAAAATCTGGGGCTCTGTGCTTTCTTTCGTTCTGAACAAGTGTTACTGTTTTCTGCACAAAAGCGATTCTGCGAAGCAATGTGAACACTTCTGTTTCCCAGGCACAGAGAAGGTGCTAGCAGGGAATTCTCTGCCTGCCTTTCCCCAGTGCTCTGCAAGCTCTCCAGGACAACATAAAATCTGGGGCTCTGTGCTTTCTTTCGTCTGAACAAGTGTTACTGTTTTCTGCACAAAAGCGATTCTGCGAAGCAATGTGAACAGGCACAGAGAAGGTGCTAGCAGGGAATTCTCTGCCTGCCTTTCCCCAGTGCTCTGCAAGCTCTCCAGGACAACATAAAATCTGGGGCTCTGTGCTTGCTTTCGTTCTGAACAAGTGTTATTGTTTTCTGCACAAAAGCGATTCTGCGAAGCAATGTGAAGACTTCTGCTTCCCAGGCACAGAGAAGGTGCTAGCAGGGAATTCTCTGCCTGCCTTTCCCCAGTGCTCTGCAAGCTCTCCAGGACAACATAAAATCTGGGGCTCTGTGCTTTTTTTCGTCTGAACAAGTGTTACTGTTTTCTGCACAAAAGCGATTCTGCGAAGCAATGGGAACACTTCTGTTTCCCAGGCACAGAGAAGGTGCTAGCAGGGAATTCTCTGCCTGCTTTTCCCCAGTGCTCTGCAAGCTCTCCAGGACAACATAAAATCTGGGGCTCTGTGCTTTCTTTTGTTCTGAACAAGTGTTACTGTTATCTGCACAAAAGCGATTCTGCGAAGCAATGTGAACACTTCTGTTTCCCAGGCACAGAGAAGGTGCTAGCAGGGAATTCTCTGCCTGCTTTTCCCCAGTACTCTGCAAGCTCTCCAGCACAACATAAAATATGGGGCTCTGTGCTTTCTTTCGTTCTGAACAAGTGTTACTGTTTTCTGCACAAAAGCGATTCTGCGAAGCAATGGGAACACTTCTCTTTCCCAGGCACAGGGAAGGTGCTAGCAGGGAATTCTCTGCCTGCCTTTCCCCAGTGCTCTGCAAGCTCTCCAGGACAACAGCAAATCTGGGGCTCTGTGCTTTCTTTTGTTCTGAACAAGTGTTACTGTTTTCTGCACAAAAGCGATTCTGCGAAGCAATGTGAACACTTCTGTTTCCCAGGCACAGAGAAGGTGCTAGCAGGGAATTCTCTGCCTGCCTTTCCCCAGTGCTCTGCAAGCTCTCCAGGACAACATAAAATCTGGGGCTCTGTGCTTTCTTTCGTTCTGAACAAGTGTTACTGTTTTCTGCACAAAAGCGATTCTGCGAAGCAATGTGAACACTTCTGTTTCCCAGGCACAGAGAAGGTGCTATCAGGGAATTCTCTGCCTGCTTTTCCCCAGTGCTCTGCAAGCTCTCCAGGACAACATAAAATCTGGGGCTCTGTGTTTTCTTTCGTTCTGAACAAGTGTTACTGTTTTCTGCACAAAAGCGATTCTGCGAAGCAATATGAACACTTCTGTTTCCGAGGCACAGAGAAGGTGCTAGCAGGGAATTCTCTGCCTGCTTTTCCCCAGTGCTCTGCAAGCTCTCCAGGACAACATAAAATCTGGGGCTCTGTGCTTTCTTTCGTACTGAACAAGTGTTACTGTTTTCTGCACAAAAGCGATTCTGCGAAGCAATGTGAACACTTCTGCTTCCCAGGCACAGAGAAGGTGCTAGCAGGAAATTCTCTGCCTGCCTTTCCCCAGTGCTCTGCAAGCTCTCCAGGACAACATAGAATCTGGGGCTCTGTGCTTTCTTTTGTTCTGAACAAGTGTTAGTGTTTTCTGCACAAAAGCGATTCTGCGAAGCAATGTGAAGACTTCAACTTCCCAGGCACAGAGAAGGTGCTAGCAGGGAATTCTCTGCCTGCCTTTCCCCAGTGCTCTGCAAGCTCTCCAGGACAACATAAAATCTGGGGCTCTGTGCTTTCTTTCGTTCTGAACAAGTGTTACTGTTTTCTGCACAAAAGCGATTTTGCGAAGCAATGTGAACAGGCACAGAGAAGGTGCTAGCAGGGAATTCTCTGCCTGCCTTTCCCCAGTGCTCTGCAAGCTCTCCAGGACAACATAAAATCTGGGGCTCTGTGCTTTCTTTCGTTCTGAACAAGTGTTACTGTTTTCTGCACAAAAGCGATTTTGCGAAGCAATGTGAACAGGCACAGAGAAGGTGCTAGCAGGGAATTCTCTGCCTGCCTTTCCCCAGTGCTCTGCAAGCTCTCCAGGACAACATAAAATCTGGGGCTCTGTGCTTTCTTTCGTTCTGAACAAGTGTTACAGTTTTCTGCACAAAAGCGATTCTGCGAAGGAATGTGAACAGGCACAGAGAAGGTGCTAGCAGGGAATTCTCTGCCTGCTTTTCCCCAGTGCTCTGCAAGCTCTCCAGGACATCATAAAATCTGGGGCTCTGTGCTTTCTTTCGTTCTGAACAGGTGTTATTGTTTTCTGCACAAAACGATTCTGCGAAGCAATGTGAACACTTCTGCTTCCCAGGCACAGAGAAGGTGCTAGCAGGGAATTCTCTGCCTGCCTTTCCCCAGTGCTCTGCAAGCTCTCCAGGACAACATAAAATCTGGGGCTCTGTGCTTTCTTTCGTTCTGAACAAGTGTTACTGTTTTCTGCACAAAAGCGATTCTGCGAAGCAATGTGAACACTTCTGTTTCCCAGGCACAGAGAAGGTGCTAGCAGGGAATTCTCTGCCTGCTTTTCCCCAGTGCTCTGCAAGCTCTCCAGGACAACATAAAATCTGGGGCTCTGTGCTTTCTTTCGTTCTGAACAAGTGTTACTGTTTTCTGCACAAAAGCGATTCTGCGAAGCAATGTGAACACTTCTGCTTCCCAGGCACAGAGAAGGTGCTAGCAGGGAATTCTCTGCCTGCCTTTCCCCAGTGCTCTGCAAGCTCTCCAGGACAACATAAAATCTGGGGCTCTGTGCTTTCTTTCGTCTGAACAAGTGTTACTGTTTTCTGCACAAAAGCGATTCTGCGAAGCAATGTGAACACTTCTGTTTCCCAGGCACAGAGAAGGTGCTAGCAGGGAATTCTCTGCCTGCTTTTCCCCAGTGCTCTGCAAGCTCTCCAGGACAACATAAAATCTGGGGCTCTGTGCTTTCTTTTGTTCTGAACAAGTGTTACTGTTATCTGCACAAAAGCGATTCTGCCAAGCAATGTGAACACTTCTGCTTCCCAGGCACAGAGAAGGTGCTAGCAGGGAATTCTCTGCCTGCTTTTCCCCAGTGCTCTGCAAGCTCTCCAGGACAACAGCAAATCTGGGGCTCTGTGCTTTCTTTCGTTCTGAACAAGTGTTACTGTTTTCTGCACAAAAGCGATTCTGCGAAGCAATGTGAAGACTTCTGCTTCCCAGGCACAGAGAAGGTGCTAGCAGGGAATTCTCTGCCTGCCTTTCCCCAGTGCTCTGCAAGCTCTCCAGGACAACATAAAATCTGGGGCTCTGTGCTTTCTTTCGTTCTGAACAAGTGTTACTGTTTTCTGCACAAAAGCGATTCTGCCAAGCAATCTGAAGACTTCTGCTTCCCAGGCACAGAGAAGGTGCTAGCAGGGAATTCTCTGCCTGCTTTTCCCCAGTACTCTGCAAGCTCTCCAGCACAACATAAAATATGGGGCTCTGTGCTTTCTTTCCTTCTGAACAAGTGTTACTGTTTTCTGCACAAAAGCGATTCTGCGAAGCAATGTGAACACTTCTGTTTCCCAGGCACAGAGAAGGTGCTAGCAGGGAATTCTCTGCCTGCTATTCCCCAGTACTCTGCAAGCTCTCCAGGACAACATAAAATCTGGGGCTCTGTGCTTTCTTTCGTTCTGAACAGGTGTTATTGTTTTCTGCACAAAAGCGATTCTGCGAAGCAATGTGAAGACTTCTGCTTCCCAGGCACAGAGAAGGTGCTAGCAGGGAATTCTCTGCCTGCCTTTCCCCAGTGCTCTGCAAGCTCTCCAGGACAACATAAAATCTGGGGCTCTGTGCTTTCTTTCGTTCTGAACAAGTGTTACAGTTTTCTGCACAAAAGCGATTCTGCGAAGGAATGTGAACAGGCACAGAGAAGGTGCTAGCAGGGAATTCTCTGCCTGCCTTTCCCCAGTGCTCTGCAAGCTCTCCAGCACAACATAAAATCTGGGGCTCTGTGCTTTCTTTCGTTCTGAACAAGTGTTACTGTTTTCTGCACAACAGCGATTCTGCGAAGAAATGTGAACACTTCTGTTTCCCAGGCACAGAGAAGGTGCTAGCAGGGAATTCTCTGCCTGCTTTTCCCCACTGCTCTGCAAGCTCTCCAGGACAACATAAAATCTGGGGCTCTGTGCTTTCTTTCGTTCTGAACAGGTGTTATTGTTTTCTGCACAAAACGATTCTGCGAAGCAATGTGAACACTTCTGCTTCCCAGGCACAGAGAAGGTGCTAGCAGGGAATTCTCTGCCTGCCTATCCCCAGTGCTCTGCAAGCTCTCCAGGACAACATAAAATCTGGGGCTCTGTGCTTTCTTTCGTTTTGAACAAGTGTTACTGTTTTCTGCACAAAAGCGATTCTGCGAAGCAATGTGAACACTTCTGCTTCCCAGGCACAGAGAAGGTGCTAGCAGGAAATTCTCTGCCTGCCTTTCCCCAGTGCTCTGCAAGCTCTCCAGGACAACATAAAATCTGGGGCTCTGTGCTTTCTTTCGTTCTGAACAAGTGTTACTGTTTTCTGCACAAAAGCGATTCTGCGAAGCAATGTGAACACTTCTGCTTCCCAGGCACAGAGAAGGTGCTAGCAGGAAATTCTCTGCCTGCCTTTCCCCAGTGCTCTGCAAGCTCTCCAGGACAACATAAAATCTGGGGCTCTGTGCTTTCTTTCGTCTGAACAAGTGTTACTGTTTTCTGCACAAAAGCGATTCTGCGAAGCAATGTGAACACTTCTGTTTCCCAGGCACAGAGAAGGTGCTAGCAGGGAATTCTCTGCCTGCTTTTCCCCAGTACTCTGCAAGCTCTCCAGCACAACATAAAATATGGGGCTCTGTGCTTTCTTTCCTTCTGAACAAGTGTTACTGTTTTCTGCACAAAAGCGATTCTGCGAAGCAATGTGAACAGACTTCTGCTTCCCAGGCACAGAGAAGGTGCTAGCAGGGAATTCTCTGCCTGCTTTTCCCCAGTGCTCTGCAAGCTCTCCAGGACAACATAAAATCTGGGGCTCTGTGCTTTCTTTCGTTCTGAACAAGTGTTACTGTTTTCTGCACAAAAGCGATTCTGCGAAGCAATGTGAAGACTTCTGCTTCCCAGGCACAGAGAAGGTGCTAGCAGGGAATTCTCTGCCTGCCTTTCCCCAGTGCTCTGCAAGCTCTCCAGGACAACATAAAATCTGGGGCTCTGTGCTTTCTTTCGTCTGAACAAGTGTTACTGTTTTCTGCACAAAAGCGATTCTGCGAAGCAATGTGAACACTTCTGTTTCCCAGGCACAGAGAAGGTGCTAGCAGGGAATTCTCTGCCTGCTTTTCCCCAGTGCTCTGCAAGCTCTCCAGGACAACATAAAATCTGGGGCTCTGTGCTTTCTTTCGTACTGAACAAGTGTTACTGTTTTCTGCACAAAAGCGATACTGCTAAGAAATGTGAACACTTCTGCTTCCCAGGCACCGAGAACGTGCTAGCAGGGAATTCTCTGCCTGCCTTTCCCCAGTGCTCTGCAAGCTCTCCAGGACAACATAAAATCTGGGGCTCTGTGCTTTCTTTCCTTCTGAACAAGTGTTACAGTTTTCTGCACAAAAGCGATTCTGCGAAGCAATGTGAACAGGCACAGAGAAGGTGCTAGCAGGGAATTCTCTGCCTGCCTTTCCCCAGTGCTCTGCAAGCTCTCCAGGACAACGTAAAATCTGGGGCTCTGTGCTTTCTTTCCTTCTGAACAAGTGTTACTGTTTTCTGCACAAAAGCGATTCTGCGAAGCAATGGGAACACTTCTGTTTCCCAGGCACAGAGAAGGTGCTAGCAGGGAATTCTCTGCCTGCTTTTCCCCAGTGCTCTGCAAGCTCTCCAGGACAACATAAAATCTGGGGCTCTGTGCTTTCTTTCGTTCTGAACAAGTGTTATTGTTTTCTGCACAAAAGCGATTCTGCGAAGCAATGTGAAGACTTCTGCTTCCCAGGCACAGAGAAGGTGCTAGCAGGGAATTCTCTGCCTGCCTTTCCCCAGTGCTCTGCAAGCTCTCCAGGACAACATAAAATCTGGGGCTCTGTGCTTTCTTTCGTCTGAACAAGTGTTACTGTTTTCTGCACAAAAGCGATTCTGCGAAGCAATGTGAACACTTCTGTTTCCCAGGCACAGAGAAGGTGCTAGCAGGGAATTCTCTGCCTGCCTTTCCCCAGTGCTCTGCAAGCTCTCCAGGACAACATAAAATCTGGGGCTCTGTGCTTTCTTTCGTCTGAACAAGTGTTACTGTTTTCTGCACAAAAGCGATTCTGCGAAGGAATGTGAACAGGCACAGAGAAGGTGCTAGCAGGGAATTCTCTGCCTGCCTTTCCCCAGTGCTCTGCAAGCTCTCCAGGACAACATAAAATCTGGGGCTCTGTGCTTTCTTTCGTTCTGAACAAGTGTTATTGTTTTCTGCACAAAAGCGATTCTGCGAAGCAATGTGAAGACTTCTGCTTCCCAGGCACAGAGAAGGTGCTAGCAGGGAATTCTCTGCCTGCCTTTCCCCAGTGCTCTGCAAGCTCTCCAGGACAACATAAAATCTGGGGCTCTGTGCTGTCTTTCGTCTGAACAAGTGTTACTGTTTTCTGCACAAAAGCGATTCTGCGAAGCAATGGGAACACTTCTGTTGCCCAGGCACAGGGAAGGTGCTAGCAGGGAATTCTCTGCCTGCTTTTCCCCAGTGCTCTGCAAGCTCTCCAGGACAACATAAAATATGGGTCTCTGTGCTTTCTTTCCTTCTGAACAAGTGTTACTGTTTTCTGCACAAAAGCGATACTGCTAAGAAATGTGAACACTTCTGCTTCCCAGGCACCGAGAACGTGCTAGCAGGGAATTCTCTGCCTGCCTTTCCCCAGTGCTCTGCAAGCTCTCCAGGACAACATAAAATCTGGGGCTCTGTGCTTTCTTTCGTCTGAACAAGTGTTACTGTTTTCTGCACAAAAGCGATTCTGCGAAGCAATGTGAAAAGGCACAGAGAAGGTGCTAGCAGGGAATTCTCTGCCTGCCTTTCCCCAGTGCTCTGCAAGCTCTCCAGGACAACATAAAATCTGGGGCTCTGTGCTTTCTTTCGTTCTGAACAAGTGTTACTGTTTTCTGCACAAAAGCGATTCTGCGAAGCAATGTGAACACTTCTGTTTCCCAGGCACAGAGAAGGTGCTAGCAGGGAATTCTCTGCCTGCCTTTCCCCAGTGCTCTGCAAGCTCTCCAGGACAACATAAAATCTGGGGCTCTGTGCTTTCTTTCGTCTGAACAAGTGTTACTGTTTTCTGCACAAAAGCGATTCTGCGAAGGAATGTGAACAGGCACAGAGAAGGTGCTAGCAGGGAATTCTCTGCCTGCCTTTCCCCAGTGCTCTGCAAGCTCTCCAGGACAACATAAAATCTGGGGCTCTGTGCTTGCTTTCGTTCTGAACAAGTGTTATTGTTTTCTGCACAAAAGCGATTCTGCGAAGCAATGTGAAGACTTCTGCTTCCCAGGCACAGAGAAGGTGCTAGCAGGGAATTCTCTGCCTGCCTTTCCCCAGTGCTCTGCAAGCTCTCCAGGACAACATAAAATCTGGGGCTCTGTGCTTTCTTTCGTCTGAACAAGTGTTACTGTTTTCTGCACAAAAGCGATTCTGCGAAGCAATGGGAACACTTCTGTTTCCCAGGCACAGAGAAGGTGCTAGCAGGGAATTCTCTGCCTGCTTTTCCCCAGTGCTCTGCAAGCTCTCCAGGACAACATAAAATCTGGGGCTCTGTGCTTTCTTTTGTTCTGAACAAGTGTTACTGTTATCTGCACAAAAGCGATTCTGCGAAGCAATGTGAACACTTCTGTTTCCCAGGCACAGAGAAGGTGCTAGCAGGGAATTCTCTGCCTGCTTTTCCCCAGTACTCTGCAAGCTCTCCAGCACAACATAAAATATGGGGCTCTGTGCTTTCTTTCGTTCTGAACAAGTGTTACTGTTTTCTGCACAAAAGCGATTCTGCGAAGCAATGGGAACACTTCTCTTTCCCAGGCACAGGGAAGGTGCTAGCAGGGAATTCTCTGCCTGCCTTTCCCCAGTGCTCTGCAAGCTCTCCAGGACAGCATAAAATCTGGGGCTCTGTGCTTTCTTTCCTTCTGAACAAGTGTTACTGTTTTCTGCACAAAAGCGATTCTGCGAAGCAATGGGAACACTTCTGTTTCCCAGGCACAGAGAAGGTGCTAGCAGGGAATTCTCTGCCTGCTTTTCCCCAGTGCTCTGTAAGCTCTCCAGGACAACATAAAATCTGGGGCTCTGTGCTTTCTTTCGTTCTGAACAAGTGTTACTGTTTTCTGCACAAAAGCGATTCTGCGAAGCAATGTGAACACTTCTGCTTCCCAGGCACAGAGAAGGTGCTAGCAGGGAATTCTCTGCCTGCCTTTCCCCAGTGCTCTGCAAGCTCTCCAGGACAACAGCAAATCTGGGGCTCTGTGCTTTCTTTCGTTCTGAACAAGTGTTACTGTTTTCTGCACAAAAGCGATTCTGCGAAGCAATGTGAACACTTCTGTTTCCCAGGCACAGAGAAGGTGCTAGCAGGGAATTCTCTGCCTGCCTTTCCCCAGTGCTCTGCAAGCTCTCCAGGACAACATAAAATCTGGGTCTCTGTGCTTTCTTTCGTTCTGAACAAGTGTTACTGTTTTCTGCACAAAAGCGATTCTGCGAAGCAATGTGAACACTTCTGTTTCCCAGGCACAGAGAAGGTGCTATCAGGGAATTCTCTGCCTGCTTTTCCCCAGTGCTCTGCAAGCTCTCCAGGACAACATAAAATCTGGGGCTCTGTGCTTTCTTTCGTTCTGAACAAGTGTTACTGTTTTCTGCACAAAAGCGATTCTGCGAAGCAATATGAACACTTCTGTTTCCCAGGCACAGAGAAGGTGCTAGCAGGGAATTCTCTGCCTGCTTTTCCCCAGTGCTCTGCAAGCTCTCCAGGACAACATAAAATCTGGGGCTCTGTGCTTTCTTTCGTACTGAACAAGTGTTACTGTTTTCTGCACAAAAGCGATTCTGCGAAGCAATGTGAACACTTCTGCTTCCCAGGCACAGAGAAGGTGCTAGCAGGAAATTCTCTGCCTGCCTTTCCCCAGTGCTCTGCAAGCTCTCCAGGACAACATAGAATCTGGGGCTCTGTGCTTTCTTTTGTTCTGAACAAGTGTTAGTGTTTTCTGCACAAAAGCGATTCTGCGAAGCAATGTGAAGACTTCAACTTCCCAGGCACAGAGAAGGTGCTAGCAGGGAATTCTCTGCCTGCCTTTCCCCAGTGCTCTGCAAGCTCTCCAGGACAACATAAAATCTGGGGCTCTGTGCTTTCTTTCGTTCTGAACAAGTGTTACTGTTTTCTGCACAAAAGCGATTCTGCGAAGCAATGTGAACACTTCTGTTTCCCAGGCACAGAGAAGGTGCTAGCAGGGAATTCTCTGCCTGCTATTCCCCAGTACTCTGCAAGCTCTCCAGGACAACATAAAATCTGGGGCTCTGTGCTTTCTTTCGTTCTGAACAGGTGTTATTGTTTTCTGCACAAAAGCGATTCTGCGAAGCAATGTGAAGACTTCTGCTTCCCAGGCACAGAGAAGGTGCTAGCAGGGAATTCTCTGCCTGCCTTTCCCCAGTGCTCTGCAAGCTCTCCAGGACAACATAAAATCTGGGGCTCTGTGCTTTCTTTCGTTCTGAACAAGTGTTACAGTTTTCTGCACAAAAGCGATTCTGCGAAGGAATGTGAACAGGCACAGAGAAGGTGCTAGCAGGGAATTCTCTGCCTGCCTTTCCCCAGTGCTCTGCAAGCTCTCCAGCACAACATAAAATCTGGGGCTCTGTGCTTTCTTTCGTTCTGAACAAGTGTTACTGTTTTCTGCACAACAGCGATTCTGCGAAGAAATGTGAACACTTCTGTTTCCCAGGCACAGAGAAGGTGCTAGCAGGGAATTCTCTGCCTGCTTTTCCCCACTGCTCTGCAAGCTCTCCAGGACAACATAAAATCTGGGGCTCTGTGCTTTCTTTCGTTCTGAACAGGTGTTATTGTTTTCTGCACAAAACGATTCTGCGAAGCAATGTGAACACTTCTGCTTCCCAGGCACAGAGAAGGTGCTAGCAGGGAATTCTCTGCCTGCCTATCCCCAGTGCTCTGCAAGCTCTCCAGGACAACATAAAATCTGGGGCTCTGTGCTTTCTTTCGTTCTGAACAAGTGTTACTGTTTTCTGCACAAAAGCGATTCTGCGAAGCAATGGGAACACTTCTGCTTCCCAGGCACAGAGAAGGTGCTAGCAGGAAATTCTCTGCCTGCCTTTCCCCAGTGCTCTGCAAGCTCTCCAGGACAACATAAAATCTGGGGCTCTGTGCTTTCTTTCGTTCTGAACAAGTGTTACTGTTTTCTGCACAAAAGCGATTCTGCGAAGCAATGTGAACACTTCTGCTTCCCAGGCACAGAGAAGGTGCTAGCAGGAAATTCTCTGCCTGCCTTTCCCCAGTGCTCTGCAAGCTCTCCAGGACAACATAAAATCTGGGGCTCTGTGCTTTCTTTCGTCTGAACAAGTGTTACTGTTTTCTGCACAAAAGCGATTCTGCGAAGCAATGTGAACACTTCTGTTTCCCAGGCACAGAGAAGGTGCTAGCAGGGAATTCTCTGCCTGCTTTTCCCCAGTGCTCTGCAAGCTCTCCAGGACAACATAAAATCTGGGGCTCTGTGCTTTCTTTCGTTCTGAACAAGTGTTACTGTTATCTGCACAAAAGCGATTCTGCGAAGCAATGTGAACACTTCTGTTTCCCAGGCACAGAGAAGGTGCTAGCAGGGAATTCTCTGCCTGCTTTTCCCCAGTACTCTGCAAGCTCTCCAGCACAACATAAAATCTGGGGCTCTGTGCTTTCTTTCGTACTGAACAAGTGTTACTGTTTTCTGCACAAAAGCGATACTGCTAAGAAATGTGAACACTTCTGTTTCCCAGGCACCGAGAACGTGCTAGCAGGGAATTCTCTGCCTGCCTTTCCCCAGTGCTCTGCAAGCTCTCCAGGACAACATAAAATCTGGGGCTCTGTGCTTTCTTTCCTTCTGAACAAGTGTTACAGTTTTCTGCACAAAAGCGATTCTGCGAAGCAATGTGAACATGCACAGAGAAGGTGCTAGCAGGGAATTCTCTGCCTGCCTTTCCCCAGTGCTCTGCAAGCTCTCCAGGACAACATAAAATCTGGGGCTCTGTGCTTTCTTTCGTTCTGAACAAGTGTTATTGTTTTCTGCACAAAAGCGATTCTGCGAAGCAATGTGAAGACTTCTGCTTCCCAGGCACAGAGAAGGTGCTAGCAGGGAATTCTCTGCCTGCCTTTCCCCAGTGCTCTGCAAGCTCTCCAGGACAACATAAAATCTGGGGCTCTGTGCTTTCTTTCGTCTGAACAAGTGTTACTGTTTTCTGCACAAAAGCGATTCTGCGAAGCAATGGGAACACTTCTGTTTCCCAGGCACAGAGAAGGTGCTAGCAGGGAATTCTCTGCCTGCCTTTCCCCAGTGCTCTGCAAGCTCTCCAGGACAACATAAAATCTGGGGCTCTGTGCTTTCTTTCGTCTGAACAAGTGTTACTGTTTTCTGCACAAAAGCGATTCTGCGAAGCAATGTGAACAGGCACAGAGAAGGTGCTAGCAGGGAATTCTCTGCCTGCCTTTCCCCAGTGCTCTGCAAGCTCTCCAGGACAACATAAAATCTGGGGCTCTGTGCTTTCTTTTGTTCTGAACAAGTGTTACTGTTTTCTGCACAAAAGCGATTCTCCGAAGAAATGTGAACACTTCTGTTTCCCAGGCACAGAGAAGGTGCTAGCAGGGAATTCTCTGCCTGCTTTTCCCCAGTGCTCTGCAAGCTCTCCAGGACAACATAAAATCTGGGGCTCTGTGCTTTCTTTCGTTCTGAACAAATGTTACTGTTTTCTGCACAAAAGCGATTCTGCCAAGCAATGTGAACACTTCTGCTTCCCAGGCACAGAGAAGGTGCTAGCAGGGAATTCTCTGCCTGCCTTTCCCCAGTGCTCTGCAAGCTCTCCAGGACAACATAAAATCTGGGGCTCTGTGCTTTCCTTCGTCTGAACAAGTGTTACTGTTTTCTGCACAAAAGCGATTCTGCGAAGCAATGTGAACACTTCTGTTTCCCAGGCACAGAGAAGGTGCTAGCAGGGAATTCTCTGCCTGCTTTTCCCCAGTGCTCTGCAAGCTCTCCAGGACAACATAAAATCTGGGGCTCTGTGCTTTCTTTTGTTCTGAACAAGTGTTACTGTTATCTGCACAAAAGCGATTCTGCGAAGCAATGTGAACACTTCTGCTTCCCAGGCACAGAGAAGGTGCTAGCAGGGAATTCTCTGCCTGCTTTTCCCCAGTACTCTGCAAGCTCTCCAGCACAACATAAAATATGGGTCTCTGTGCTTTCTTTCCTTCTGAACAAGTGTTACTGTTTTCTGCACAAAAGCGATACTGCTAAGAAATGTGAACACTTCTGCTTCCCAGGCACCGAGAACGTGCTAGCAGGGAATTCTCTGCCTGCCTTTCCCCAGTGCTCTGCAAGCTCTCCAGGACAACATAAAATCTGGGGCTCTGTGCTTTCTTTCGTCTGAACAAGTGTTACTGTTTTCTGCACAAAAGCGATTCTGCGAAGCAATGTGAACAGGCACAGAGAAGGTGCTAGCAGGGAATTCTCTGCCTGCCTTTCCCCAGTGCTCTGCAAGCTCTCCAGGACAACATAAAATCTGGGGCTCTGTGCTTTCTTTCGTTCTGAACAAGTGTTACTGTTTTCTGCACAAAAGCGATTCTGCGAAGCAATGTGAACACTTCTGTTTCCCAGGCACAGAGAAGGTGCTAGCAGGGAATTCTCTGCCTGCCTTTCCCCAGTGCTCTGCAAGCTCTCCAGGACAACATAAAATCTGGGGCTCTGTGCTTTCTTTCGTCTGAACAAGTGTTACTGTTTTCTGCACAAAAGCGATTCTGCGAAGGAATGTGAACAGGCACAGAGAAGGTGCTAGCAGGGAATTCTCTGCCTGCCTTTCCCCAGTGCTCTGCAAGCTCTCCAGGACAACATAAAATCTGGGGCTCTGTGCTTTCTTTCGTTCTGAACAAGTGTTATTGTTTTCTGCACAAAAGCGATTCTGCGAAGCAATGTGAAGACTTCTGCTTCCCAGGCACAGAGAAGGTGCTAGCAGGGAATTCTCTGCCTGCCTTTCCCCAGTGCTCTGCAAGCTCTCCAGGACAACATAAAATCTGGGGCTCTGTGCTGTCTTTCGTCTGAACAAGTGTTACTGTTTTCTGCACAAAAGCGATTCTGCGAAGCAATGGGAACACTTCTGTTTCCCAGGCACAGAGAAGGTGCTAGCAGGGAATTCTCTGCCTGCTTTTCCCCAGTGCTCTGCAAGCTCTCCAGGACAACATAAAATCTGGGGCTCTGTGCTTTCTTTTGTTCTGAACAAGTTTTACTGTTTTCTGCACAAAAGCGATTCTGCCAAGCAATGTGAACACTTCTGCTTCCCAGGCACAGAGAAGGTGCTAGCAGGGAATTCTCTGCCTGCCTTTCCCCAGTGCTCTGCAAGCTCTCCAGGACAACATAAAATCTGGGGCTCTGTGCTTTCCTTCGTCTGAACAAGTGTTACTGTTTTCTGCACAAAAGCGATTCTGCGAAGCAATGTGAACACTTCTGTTTCCCAGGCACAGAGAAGGTGCTAGCAGGGAATTCTCTGCCTGCTTTTCCCCAGTGCTCTGCAAGCTCTCCAGGACAACATAAAATCTGGGGCTCTGTGCTTTCTTTTGTTCTGAACAAGTGTTACTGTTATCTGCACAAAAGCGATTCTGCGAAGCAATGTGAACACTTCTGTTTCCCAGGCACAGAGAAGGTGCTAGCAGGGAATTCTCTGCCTGCTTTTCCCCAGTACTCTGCAAGCTCTCCAGCACAACATAAAATATGGGTCTCTGTGCTTTCTTTCCTTCTGAACAAGTGTTACTGTTTTCTGCACAAAAGCGATACTGCTAAGAAATGTGAACACTTCTGCTTCCCAGGCACCGAGAACGTGCTAGCAGGGAATTCTCTGCCTGCCTTTCCCCAGTGCTCTGCAAGCTCTCCAGGACAACATAAAATCTGGGGCTCTGTGCTTTCTTTCGTCTGAACAAGTGTTACTGTTTTCTGCACAAAAGCGATTCTGCGAAGCAATGTGAACAGGCACAGAGAAGGTGCTAGCAGGGAATTCTCTGCCTGCCTTTCCCCAGTGCTCTGCAAGCTCTCCAGGACAACATAAAATCTGGGGCTCTGTGCTTTCTTTCGTTCTGAACAAGTGTTACTGTTTTCTGCACAAAAGCGATTCTGCGAAGCAATGTGAACACTTCTGTTTCCCAGGCACAGAGAAGGTGCTAGCAGGGAATTCTCTGCCTGCCTTTCCCCAGTGCTCTGCAAGCTCTCCAGGACAACATAAAATCTGGGGCTCTGTGCTTTCTTTCGTCTGAACAAGTGTTACTGTTTTCTGCACAAAAGCGATTCTGCGAAGGAATGTGAACAGGCACAGAGAAGGTGCTAGCAGGGAATTCTCTGCCTGCCTTTCCCCAGTGCTCTGCAAGCTCTCCAGGACAACATAAAATCTGGGGCTCTGTGCTTGCTTTCGTTCTGAACAAGTGTTATTGTTTTCTGCACAAAAGCGATTCTGCGAAGCAATGTGAAGACTTCTGCTTCCCAGGCACAGAGAAGGTGCTAGCAGGGAATTCTCTGCCTGCCTTTCCCCAGTGCTCTGCAAGCTCTCCAGGACAACATAAAATCTGGGGCTCTGTGCTTTCTTTCGTTCTGAACAAGTGTTACTGTTTTCTGCACAAAAGCGATTCTGCGAAGCAATGTGAACACTTCTGTTTCCCAGGCACAGAGAAGGTGCTAGCAGGGAATTCTCTGCCTGCCTTTCCCCAGTGCTCTGCAAGCTCTCCAGGACAACATAAAATCTGGGGCTCTGTGCTTTCTTTCGTTCTGAACAAGTGTTACTGTTTTCTGCACAAAAGCGATTCTGCGAAGCAATATGAACACTTCTGTTTCCCAGGCACAGAGAAGGTGCTAGCAGGGAATTCTCTGCCTGCTTTTCCCCAGTGCTCTGCAAGCTCTCCAGGACAACATAAAATCTGGGGCTCTGTGCTTTCTTTCGTTCTGAACAAATGTTACTGTTTTCTGCACAAAAGCGATTCTGCCAAGCAATGTGAACACTTCTGCTTCCCAGGCACAGAGAAGGTGCTAGCAGGGAATTCTCTGCCTGCCTTTCCCCAGTGCTCTGCAAGCTCTCCAGGACAACATAAAATCTGGGGCTCTGTGCTTTCCTTCGTCTGAACAAGTGTTACTGTTTTCTGCACAAAAGCGATTCTGCGAAGCAATGTGAACACTTCTGTTTCCCAGGCACAGAGAAGGTGCTAGCAGGGAATTCTCTGCCTGCTTTTCCCCAGTGCTCTGCAAGCTCTCCAGGACAACATAAAATCTGGGGCTCTGTGCTTTCTTTTGTTCTGAACAAGTGTTACTGTTATCTGCACAAAAGCGATTCTGCGAAGCAATGTGAACACTTCTGTTTCCCAGGCACAGAGAAGGTGCTAGCAGGGAATTCTCTGCCTGCTTTTCCCCAGTACTCTGCAAGCTCTCCAGCACAACATAAAATATGGGTCTCTGTGCTTTCTTTCCTTCTGAACAAGTGTTACTGTTTTCTGCACAAAAGCGATACTGCTAAGAAATGTGAACACTTCTGCTTCCCAGGCACCGAGAACGTGCTAGCAGGGAATTCTCTGCCTGCCTTTCCCCAGTGCTCTGCAAGCTCTCCAGGACAACATAAAATCTGGGGCTCTGTGCTTTCTTTCGTCTGAACAAGTGTTACTGTTTTCTGCACAAAAGCGATTCTGCGAAGCAATGTGAACAGGCACAGAGAAGGTGCTAGCAGGGAATTCTCTGCCTGCCTTTCCCCAGTGCTCTGCAAGCTCTCCAGGACAACATAAAATCTGGGGCTCTGTGCTTTCTTTCGTTCTGAACAAGTGTTACTGTTTTCTGCACAAAAGCGATTCTGCGAAGCAATGTGAACACTTCTGTTTCCCAGGCACAGAGAAGGTGCTAGCAGGGAATTCTCTGCCTGCCTTTCCCCAGTGCTCTGCAAGCTCTCCAGGACAACATAAAATCTGGGGCTCTGTGCTTTCTTTCGTCTGAACAAGTGTTACTGTTTTCTGCACAAAAGCGATTCTGCGAAGGAATGTGAACAGGCACAGAGAAGGTGCTAGCAGGGAATTCTCTGCCTGCCTTTCCCCAGTGCTCTGCAAGCTCTCCAGGACAACATAAAATCTGGGGCTCTGTGCTTTCTTTCGTTCTGAACAAGTGTTATTGTTTTCTGCACAAAAGCGATTCTGCGAAGCAATGTGAAGACTTCTGCTTCCCAGGCACAGAGAAGGTGCTAGCAGGGAATTCTCTGCCTGCCTTTCCCCAGTGCTCTGCAAGCTCTCCAGGACAACATAAAATCTGGGGCTCTGTGCTGTCTTTCGTCTGAACAAGTGTTACTGTTTTCTGCACAAAAGCGATTCTGCCAAGCAATGTGAACACTTCTGCTTCCCAGGCACAGAGAAGGTGCTAGCAGGGAATTCTCTGCCTGCCTTTCCCCAGTGCTCTGCAAGCTCTCCAGGACAACATAAAATCTGGGGCTCTGTGCTTTCCTTCGTCTGAACAAGTGTTACTGTTTTCTGCACAAAAGCGATTCTGCGAAGCAATGTGAACACTTCTGTTTCCCAGGCACAGAGAAGGTGCTAGCAGGGAATTCTCTGCCTGCTTTTCCCCAGTGCTCTGCAAGCTCTCCAGGACAACATAAAATCTGGGGCTCTGTGCTTTCTTTTGTTCTGAACAAGTGTTACTGTTATCTGCACAAAAGCGATTCTGCGAAGCAATGTGAACACTTCTGTTTCCCAGGCACAGAGAAGGTGCTAGCAGGGAATTCTCTGCCTGCTTTTCCCCAGTACTCTGCAAGCTCTCCAGCACAACATAAAATATGGGTCTCTGTGCTTTCTTTCCTTCTGAACAAGTGTTACTGTTTTCTGCACAAAAGCGATACTGCTAAGAAATGTGAACACTTCTGCTTCCCAGGCACCGAGAACGTGCTAGCAGGGAATTCTCTGCCTGCCTTTCCCCAGTGCTCTGCAAGCTCTCCAGGACAACATAAAATCTGGGGCTCTGTGCTTTCTTTCGTCTGAACAAGTGTTACTGTTTTCTGCACAAAAGCGATTCTGCGAAGCAATGTGAACAGGCACAGAGAAGGTGCTAGCAGGGAATTCTCTGCCTGCCTTTCCCCAGTGCTCTGCAAGCTCTCCAGGACAACATAAAATCTGGGGCTCTGTGCTTTCTTTCGTTCTGAACAAGTGTTACTGTTTTCTGCACAAAAGCGATTCTGCGAAGCAATGTGAACACTTCTGTTTCCCAGGCACAGAGAAGGTGCTAGCAGGGAATTCTCTGCCTGCCTTTCCCCAGTGCTCTGCAAGCTCTCCAGGACAACATAAAATCTGGGGCTCTGTGCTTTCTTTCGTCTGAACAAGTGTTACTGTTTTCTGCACAAAAGCGATTCTGCGAAGGAATGTGAACAGGCACAGAGAAGGTGCTAGCAGGGAATTCTCTGCCTGCCTTTCCCCAGTGCTCTGCAAGCTCTCCAGGACAACATAAAATCTGGGGCTCTGTGCTTGCTTTCGTTCTGAACAAGTGTTATTGTTTTCTGCACAAAAGCGATTCTGCGAAGCAATGTGAAGACTTCTGCTTCCCAGGCACAGAGAAGGTGCTAGCAGGGAATTCTCTGCCTGCCTTTCCCCAGTGCTCTGCAAGCTCTCCAGGACAACAGCAAATCTGGGGCTCTGTGCTTTCTTTCGTTCTGAACAAGTGTTACTGTTTTCTGCACAAAAGCGATTCTGCGAAGCAATGTGAACACTTCTGTTTCCCAGGCACAGAGAAGGTGCTAGCAGGGAATTCTCTGCCTGCCTTTCCCCAGTGCTCTGCAAGCTCTCCAGGACAACATAAAATCTGGGGCTCTGTGCTTTCTTTCGTTCTGAACAAGTGTTACTGTTTTCTGCACAAAAGCGATTCTGCGAAGCAATGTGAACACTTCTGTTTCCCAGGCACAGAGAAGGTGCTATCAGGGAATTCTCTGCCTGCTTTTCCCCAGTGCTCTGCAAGCTCTCCAGGACAACATAAAATCTGGGGCTCTGTGCTTTCTTTCGTTCTGAACAAGTGTTACTGTTTTCTGCACAAAAGCGATTCTGCGAAGCAATATGAACACTTCTGTTTCCCAGGCACAGAGAAGGTGCTAGCAGGGAATTCTCTGCCTGCTTTTCCCCAGTGCTCTGCAAGCTCTCCAGGACAACATAAAATCTGGGGCTCTGTGCTTTCTTTCGTACTGAACAAGTGTTACTGTTTTCTGCACAAAAGCGATTCTGCGAAGCAATGTGAACACTTCTGCTTCCCAGGCACAGAGAAGGTGCTAGCAGGAAATTCTCTGCCTGCCTTTCCCCAGTGCTCTGCAAGCTCTCCAGGACAACATAGAATCTGGGGCTCTGTGCTTTCTTTTGTTCTGAACAAGTGTTAGTGTTTTCTGCACAAAAGCGATTCTGCGAAGCAATGTGAAGACTTCAACTTCCCAGGCACAGAGAAGGTGCTAGCGGGGAATTCTCTGCCTGCCTTTCCCCAGTGCTCTGCAAGCTCTCCAGGACAACATAAAATCTGGGGCTCTGTGCTTTCTTTCGTTCTGAACAAGTGTTACTGTTTTCTGCACAAAAGCGATTTTGCGAAGCAATGTGAACAGGCACAGAGAAGGTGCTAGCAGGGAATTCTCTGCCTGCCTTTCCCCAGTGCTCTGCAAGCTCTCCAGGACAACATAAAATCTGGGGCTCTGTGCTTTCTTTCGTTCTGAACAAGTGTTACTGTTTTCTGCACAAAAGCGATTTTGCGAAGCAATGTGAACAGGCACAGAGAAGGTGCTAGCAGGGAATTCTCTGCCTGCCTTTCCCCAGTGCTCTGCAAGCTCTCCAGGACAACATAAAATCTGGGGCTCTGTGCTTTCTTTCGTTCTGAACAAGTGTTACAGTTTTCTGCACAAAAGCGATTCTGCGAAGCAATGTGAACACTTCTGCTTCCCAGGCACAGAGAAGGTGCTAGCAGGGAATTCTCTGCCTGCCTTTCCCCAGTGCTCTGCAAGCTCTCCAGGACAACATAAAATCTGGGGCTCTGTGCTTTCTTTCGTCTGAACAAGTGTTACTGTTTTCTGCACAAAAGCGATTCTGCGAAGCAATGTGAACACTTCTGTTTCCCAGGCACAGAGAAGGTGCTAGCAGGGAATTCTCTGCCTGCTTTTCCCCAGTGGTCTGCAAGCTCTCCAGGACAACATAAAATCTGGGGCTCTGTGCTTTCTTTTGTTCTGAAAAAGTGTTACTGTTATCTGCACAAAAGCGATTCTGCCAAGCAATGTGAACACTTCTGCTTCCCAGGCACAGAGAAGGTGCTAGCAGGGAATTCTCTGCCTGCTTTTCCCCAGTGCTCTGCAAGCTCTCCAGGACAACAGCAAATCTGGGGCTCTGTGCTTTCTTTCGTTCTGAACAAGTGTTACTGTTTTCTGCACAAAAGCGATTCTGCGAAGCAATGTGAAGACTTCTGCTTCCCAGGCACAGAGAAGGTGCTAGCAGGGAATTCTCTGCCTGCCTTTCCCCAGTGCTCTGCAAGCTCTCCAGGACAACATAAAATCTGGGGCTCTGTGCTTTCTTTCGTTCTGAACAAGTGTTACTGTTTTCTGCACAAAAGCGATTCTGCCAAGCAATCTGAACACTTCTGCTTCCCAGGCACAGAGAAGGTGCTAGCAGGGAATTCTCTGCCTGCTTTTCCCCAGTACTCTGCAAGCTCTCCAGCACAACATAAAATATGGGGCTCTGTGCTTTCTTTCCTTCTGAACAAGTGTTACTGTTTTCTGCACAAAAGCGATTCTGCGAAGCAATGTGAACACTTCTGTTTCCCAGGCACAGAGAAGGTGCTAGCAGGGAATTCTCTGCCTGCTATTCCCCAGTACTCTGCAAGCTCTCCAGGACAACATAAAATCTGGGGCTCTGTGCTTTCTTTCGTTCTGAACAGGTGTTATTGTTTTCTGCACAAAAGCGATTCTGCGAAGCAATGTGAAGACTTCTGCTTCCCAGGCACAGAGAAGGTGCTAGCAGGGAATTCTCTGCCTGCCTTTCCCCAGTGCTCTGCAAGCTCTCCAGGACAACATAAAATATGGGGCTCTGTGCTTTCTTTCGTTCTGAACAAGTGTTACTGTTTTCTGCACAAAAGCGATTCTGCGAAGGAATGTGAACAGGCACAGAGAAGGTGCTAGCAGGGAATTCTCTGCCTGCCTTTCCCCAGTGCTCTGCAAGCTCTCCAGCACAACATAAAATCTGGGGCTCTGTGCTTTCTTTCGTTCTGAACAAGTGTTACTGTTTTCTGCACAACAGCGATTCTGCGAAGAAATGTGAACACTTCTGTTTCCCAGGCACAGAGAAGGTGCTAGCAGGGAATTCTCTGCCTGCTTTTCCCCACTGCTCTGCAAGCTCTCCAGGACAACATAAAATCTGGGGCTCTGTGCTTTCTTTCGTTCTGAACAGGTGTTATTGTTTTCTGCACAAAACGATTCTGCGAAGCAATGTGAACACTTCTGCTTCCCAGGCACAGAGAAGGTGCTAGCAGGGAATTCTCTGCCTGCCTATCCCCAGTGCTCTGCAAGCTCTCCAGGACAACATAAAATCTGGGGCTCTGTGCTTTCTTTCGTTCTGAACAAGTGTTACTGTTTTCTGCACAAAAGCGATTCTGCGAAGCAATGTGAACACTTCTGCTTCCCAGGCACAGAGAAGGTGCTAGCAGGAAATTCTCTGCCTGCCTTTCCCCAGTGCTCTGCAAGCTCTCCAGGACAACATAAAATCTGGGGCTCTGTGCTTTCTTTCGTTCTGAACAAGTGTTACTGTTTTCTGCACAAAAGCGATTCTGCGAAGCAATGTGAACACTTCTGTTTCCCAGGCACAGAGAAGGTGCTAGCAGGGAATTCTCTGCCTGCTTTTCCCCAGTGCTCTGCAAGCTCTCCAGGACAACATAAAATCTGGGGCTCTGTGCTCTCTTTCGTTCTGAACAAGTGTTACTGTTATCTGCACAAAAGCGATTCTGCGAAGCAATGTGAACACTTCTGTTTCCCAGGCACAGAGAAGGTGCTAGCAGGGAATTCTCTGCCTGCTTTTCCCCAGTGCTCTGCAAGCTCTCCAGCACAACATAAAATCTGGGGCTCTGTGCTTTCTTTCGTACTGAACAAGTGTTACTGTTTTCTGCACAAAAGCGATACTGCTAAGAAATGTGAACACTTCTGCTTCCCAGGCACAGAGAACGTGCTAGCAGGGAATTCTCTGCCTGCCTTTCCCCAGTGCTCTGCAAGCTCTCCAGGACAACATAAAATCTGGGGCTCTGTGCTTTCTTTCCTTCTGAACAAGTGTTACAGTTTTCTGCACAAAAGCGATTCTGCGAAGCAATGTGAACAGGCACAGAGAAGGTGCTAGCAGGGAATTCTCTGCCTGCCTTTCCCCAGTGCTCTGCAAGCTCTCCAGGACAACGTAATATCTGGGGCTCTGTGCTTTCTTTCCTTCTGAACAAGTGTTACTGTTTTCTGCACAAAAGCGATTCTGCGAAGCAATGGGAACACTTCTGTTTCCCAGGCACAGAGAAGGTGCTAGCAGGGAATTCTCTGCCTGCTTTTCCCCAGTGCTCTGCAAGCTCTCCAGGACAACATAAAATCTGGGGCTCTGTGCTTTCTTTCGTTCTGAACAAGTGTTATTGTTTTCTGCACAAAAGCGATTCTGCGAAGCAATGTGAAGACTTCTGCTTCCCAGGCACAGAGAAGGTGCTAGCAGGGAATTCTCTGCCTGCCTTTCCCCAGTGCTCTGCAAGCTCTCCAGGACAACATAAAATCTGGGGCTCTGTGCTTTCTTTCGTCTGAACAAGTGTTACTGTTTTCTGCACAAAAGCGATTCTGCGAAGCAATGGGAACACTTCTGTTTCCCAGGCACAGAGAAGGTGCTAGCAGGGAATTCTCTGCCTGCCTTTCCCCAGTGCTCTGCAAGCTCTCCAGGACAACATAAAATCTGGGGCTCTGTGCTTTCTTTCGTCTGAATAAGTGTTACTGTTTTCTGCACAAAAGCGATTCTGCGAAGCAATGTGAACAGGCACAGAGAAGGTGCTAGCAGGGAATTCTCTGCCTGCCTTTCCCCAGTGCTCTGCAAGCTCTCCAGGACAACATAAAATCTGGGGCTCTGTGCTTTCTTTTGTTCTGAACAAGTGTTACTGTTTTCTGCACAAAAGCGATTCTGCGAAGAAATGTGAACACTTCTGTTTCCCAGGCACAGAGAAGGTGCTAGCAGGGAATTCTCTGCCTGCTTTTCCCCAGTGCTCTGCAAGCTCTCCAGGACAACATAAAATCTGGGGCTCTGTGCTTTCTTTCGTTCTGAACAAATGTTACTGTTTTCTGCACAAAAGCGATTCTGCCAAGCAATGTGAACACTTCTGCTTCCCAGGCACAGAGAAGGTGCTAGCAGGGAATTCTCTGCCTGCCTTTCCCCAGTGCTCTGCAAGCTCTCCAGGACAACATAAAATCTGGGGCTCTGTGCTTTCCTTCGTCTGAACAAGTGTTACTGTTTTCTGCACAAAAGCGATTCTGCGAAGCAATGTGAACACTTCTGTTTCCCAGGCACAGAGAAGGTGCTAGCAGGGAATTCTCTGCCTGCTTTTCCCCAGTGCTCTGCAAGCTCTCCAGGACAACATAAAATCTGGGGCTCTGTGCTTTCTTTTGTTCTGAACAAGTGTTACTGTTATCTGCACAAAAGCGATTCTGCGAAGCAATGTGAACACTTCTGTTTCCCAGGCACAGAGAAGGTGCTAGCAGGGAATTCTCTGCCTGCTTTTCCCCAGTACTCTGCAAGCTCTCCAGCACAACATAAAATATGGGTCTCTGTGCTTTCTTTCCTTCTGAACAAGTGTTACTGTTTTCTGCACAAAAGCGATACTGCTAAGAAATGTGAACACTTCTGCTTCCCAGGCACCGAGAACGTGCTAGCAGGGAATTCTCTGCCTGCCTTTCCCCAGTGCTCTGCAAGCTCTCCAGGACAACATAAAATCTGGGGCTCTGTGCTTTCTTTCGTCTGAACAAGTGTTACTGTTTTCTGCACAAAAGCGATTCTGCGAAGCAATGTGAACAGGCACAGAGAAGGTGCTAGCAGGGAATTCTCTGCCTGCCTTTCCCCAGTGCTCTGCAAGCTCTCCAGGACAACATAAAATCTGGGGCTCTGTGCTTTCTTTCGTTCTGAACAAGTGTTACTGTTTTCTGCACAAAAGCGATTCTGCGAAGCAATGTGAACACTTCTGTTTCCCAGGCACAGAGAAGGTGCTAGCAGGGAATTCTCTGCCTGCCTTTCCCCAGTGCTCTGCAAGCTCTCCAGGACAACATAAAATCTGGGGCTCTGTGCTTTCTTTCGTCTGAACAAGTGTTACTGTTTTCTGCACAAAAGCGATTCTGCGAAGGAATGTGAACAGGCACAGAGAAGGTGCTAGCAGGGAATTCTCTGCCTGCCTTTCCCCAGTGCTCTGCAAGCTCTCCAGGACAACATAAAATCTGGGGCTCTGTGCTTTCTTTCGTTCTGAACAAGTGTTATTGTTTTCTGCACAAAAGCGATTCTGCGAAGCAATGTGAAGACTTCTGCTTCCCAGGCACAGAGAAGGTGCTAGCAGGGAATTCTCTGCCTGCCTTTCCCCAGTGCTCTGCAAGCTCTCCAGGACAACATAAAATCTGGGGCTCTGTGCTGTCTTTCGTCTGAACAAGTGTTACTGTTTTCTGCACAAAAGCGATTCTGCGAAGCAATGGGAACACTTCTGTTTCCCAGGCACAGAGAAGGTGCTAGCAGGGAATTCTCTGCCTGCTTTTCCCCAGTGCTCTGCAAGCTCTCCAGGACAACATAAAATCTGGGGCTCTGTGCTTTCTTTTGTTCTGAACAAGTGTTACTGTTTTCTGCACAAAAGCGATTCTGCCAAGCAATGTGAACACTTCTGCTTCCCAGGCACAGAGAAGGTGCTAGCAGGGAATTCTCTGCCTGCCTTTCCCCAGTGCTCTGCAAGCTCTCCAGGACAACATAAAATCTGGGGCTCTGTGCTTTCCTTCGTCTGAACAAGTGTTACTGTTTTCTGCACAAAAGCGATTCTGCGAAGCAATGTGAACACTTCTGTTTCCCAGGCACAGAGAAGGTGCTAGCAGGGAATTCTCTGCCTGCTTTTCCCCAGTGCTCTGCAAGCTCTCCAGCACAACATAAAATCTGGGGCTCTGTGCTTTCTTTTGTTCTGAACAAGTGTTACTGTTATCTGCACAAAAGCGATTCTGCGAAGCAATGTGAACACTTCTGTTTCCCAGGCACAGAGAAGGTGCTAGCAGGGAATTCTCTGCCTGCTTTTCCCCAGTACTCTGCAAGCTCTCCAGCACAACATAAAATATGGGTCTCTGTGCTTTCTTTCCTTCTGAACAAGTGTTACTGTTTTCTGCACAAAAGCGATACTGCTAAGAAATGTGAACACTTCTGCTTCCCAGGCACCGAGAACGTGCTAGCAGGGAATTCTCTGCCTGCCTTTCCCCAGTGCTCTGCAAGCTCTCCAGGACAACATAAAATCTGGGGCTCTGTGCTTTCTTTCGTCTGAACAAGTGTTACTGTTTTCTGCACAAAAGCGATTCTGCGAAGCAATGTGAACAGGCACAGAGAAGGTGCTAGCAGGGAATTCTCTGCCTGCCTTTCCCCAGTGCTCTGCAAGCTCTCCAGGACAACATAAAATCTGGGGCTCTGTGCTTTCTTTCGTTCTGAACAGGTGTTATTGTTTTCTGCACAAAACGATTCTGCGAAGCAATGTGAACACTTCTGCTTCCCAGGCACAGAGAAGGTGCTAGCAGGGAATTCTCTGCCTGCCTTTCCCCAGTGCTCTGCAAGCTCTCCAGGACAACATAAAATCTGGGGCTCTGTGCTTTCTTTCGTTCTGAACAAGTGTTACTGTTTTCTGCACAAAAGCGATTCTGCGAAGCAATGTGAACACTTCTGTTTCCCAGGCACAGAGAAGGTGCTAGCAGGGAATTCTCTGCCTGCTTTTCCCCAGTGCTCTGCAAGCTCTCCAGGACAACATAAAATCTGGGGCTCTGTGCTTTCTTTCGTTCTGAACAAGTGTTATTGTTTTCTGCACAAAAGCGATTCTGCGAAGCAATGTGAAGACTTCTGCTTCCCAGGCACAGAGAAGGTGCTAGCAGGGAATTCTCTGCCTGCCTTTCCCCAGTGCTCTGCAAGCTCTCCAGGACAACATAAAATCTGGGGCTCTGTGCTTTCTTTCGTCTGAACAAGTGTTACTGTTTTCTGCACAAAAGCGATTCTGCGAAGCAATGTGAACACTTCTGTTTCCCAGGCACAGAGAAGGTGCTAGCAGGGAATTCTCTGCCTGCTTTTCCCCAGTGCTCTGCAAGCTCTCCAGGACAACATAAAATCTGGGGCTCTGTGCTTTCTTTTGTTCTGAAAAAGTGTTACTGTTATCTGCACAAAAGCGATTCTGCCAAGCAATGTGAACACTTCTGCTTCCCAGGCACAGAGAAGGTGCTAGCAGGGAATTCTCTGCCTGCTTTTCCCCAGTGCTCTGCAAGCTCTCCAGGACAACATAAAATCTGGGGCTCTGTGCTTTCTTTCGTTCTGAACAAGTGTTACTGTTTTCTGCACAAAAGCGATTCTGCGAAGCAATGTGAACACTTCTGCTTCCCAGGCACAGAGAAGGTGCTAGCAGGGAATTCTCTGCCTGCCTTTCCCCAGTGCTCTGCAAGCTCTCCAGGACAACATAAAATCTGGGGCTCTGTGCTTTCTTTCGTTCTGAACAAGTGTTACTGTTTTCTGCACAAAAGCGATTCTGCGAAGCAATGTGAACACTTCTGTTTCCCAGGCACAGAGAAGGTGCTAGCAGGGAATTCTCTGCCTGCTTTTCCCCAGTGCTCTGCAAGCTCTCCAGGACAACATAAAATCTGGGGCTCTGTGCTTTCTTTCGTTCTGAACAAGTGTTATTGTTTTCTGCACAAAAGCGATTCTGCGAAGCAATGTGAACACTTCTGCTTCCCAGGCACAGAGAAGGTGCTAGCAGGGAATTCTCTGCCTGCCTTTCCCCAGTGCTCTGCAAGCTCTCCAGGACAACATAAAATCTGGGGCTCTGTGCTTTCTTTCGTCTGAACAAGTGTTACTGTTTTCTGCACAAAAGCGATTCTGCGAAGCAATGTGAACACTTCTGTTTCCCAGGCACAGAGAAGGTGCTAGCAGGGAATTCTCTGCCTGCTTTTCCCCAGTGCTCTGCAAGCTCTCCAGGACAACATAAAATCTGGGGCTCTGTGCTTTCTTTTGTTCTGAAAAAGTGTTACTGTTATCTGCACAAAAGCGATTCTGCCAAGCAATGTGAACACTTCTGCTTCCCAGGCACAGAGAAGGTGCTAGCAGGGAATTCTCTGCCTGCTTTTCCCCAGTGCTCTGCAAGCTCTCCAGGACAACAGCAAATCTGGGGCTCTGTGCTTTCTTTCGTTCTGAACAAGTGTTACTGTTTTCTGCACAAAAGCGATTCTGCGAAGCAATGTGAAGACTTCTGCTTCCCAGGCACAGAGAAGGTGCTAGCAGGGAATTCTCTGCCTGCCTTTCCCCAGTGCTCTGCAAGCTCTCCAGGACAACATAAAATCTGGGGCTCTGTGCTTTCTTTCGTTCTGAACAAGTGTTACTGTTTTCTGCACAAAAGCGATTCTGCCAAGCAATCTGAACACTTCTGCTTCCCAGGCACAGAGAAGGTGCTAGCAGGGAATTCTCTGCCTGCTTTTCCCCAGTACTCTGCAAGCTCTCCAGCACAACATAAAATATGGGGCTCTGTGCTTTCTTTCCTTCTGAACAAGTGTTACTGTTTTCTGCACAAAAGCGATTCTGCGAAGCAATGTGAACACTTCTGTTTCCCAGGCACAGAGAAGGTGCTAGCAGGGAATTCTCTGCCTGCTATTCCCCAGTACTCTGCAAGCTCTCCAGGACAACATAAAATCTGGGGCTCTGTGCTTTCTTTCGTTCTGAACAGGTGTTATTGTTTTCTGCACAAAAGCGATTCTGCGAAGCAATGTGAAGACTTCTGCTTCCCAGGCACAGAGAAGGTGCTAGCAGGGAATTCTCTGCCTGCCTTTCCCCAGTGCTCTGCAAGCTCTCCAGCACAACATAAAATCTGGGGCTCTGTGCTTTCTTTCGTACTGAACAAGTGTTACTGTTTTCTGCACAAAAGCGATACTGCTAAGAAATGTGAACACTTCTGCTTCCCAGGCACCGAGAACGTGCTAGCAGGGAATTCTCTGCCTGCCTTTCCCCAGTGCTCTGCAAGCTCTCCAGGACAACATAAAATCTGGGGCTCTGTGCTTTCTTTCCTTCTGAACAAGTGTTACAGTTTTCTGCACAAAAGCGATTCTGCGAAGCAATGTGAACAGGCACAGAGAAGGTGCTAGCAGGGAATTCTCTGCCTGCCTTTCCCCAGTGCTCTGCAAGCTCTCCAGGACAACGTAAAATCTGGGGCTCTGTGCTTTCTTTCCTTCTGAACAAGTGTTACTGTTTTCTGCACAAAAGCGATTCTGCGAAGCAATGGGAACACTTCTGTTTCCCAGGCACAGAGAAGGTGCTAGCAGGGAATTCTCTGCCTGCTTTTCCCCAGTGCTCTGCAAGCTCTCCAGGACAACATAAAAATCTGGGGCTCTGTGCTTTCTTTCGTTCTGAACAAGTGTTATTGTTTTCTGCACAAAAGCGATTCTGCGAAGCAATGTGAAGACTTCTGCTTCCCAGGCACAGAGAAGGTGCTAGCAGGGAATTCTCTGCCTGCCTTTCCCCAGTGCTCTGCAAGCTCTCCAGGACAACATAAAATCTGGGGCTCTGTGCTTTCTTTCGTCTGAACAAGTGTTACTGTTTTCTGCACAAAAGCGATTCTGCGAAGCAATGGGAACACTTCTGTTTCCCAGGCACAGAGAAGGTGCTAGCAGGGAATTCTCTGCCTGCCTTTCCCCAGTGCTCTGCAAGCTCTCCAGGACAACATAAAATCTGGGGCTCTGTGCTTTCTTTCGTCTGAACAAGTGTTACTGTTTTCTGCACAAAAGCGATTCTGCGAAGCAATGTGAACAGGCACAGAGAAGGTGCTAGCAGGGAATTCTCTGCCTGCCTTTCCCCAGTGCTCTGCAAGCTCTCCAGGACAACATAAAATCTGGGGCTCTGTGCTTTCTTTCGTTCTGAACAAGTGTTACTGTTTTCTGCACAAAAGCGATTCTGCGAAGCAATGTGAACACTTCTGTTTCCCAGGCACAGAGAAGGTGCTAGCAGGGAATTCTCTGCCTGCCTTTCCCCAGTGCTCTGCAAGCTCTCCAGGACAACATAAAATCTGGGGCTCTGTGCTTTCTTTCGTCTGAACAAGTGTTACTGTTTTCTGCACAAAAGCGATTCTGCGAAGGAATGTGAACAGGCACAGAGAAGGTGCTAGCAGGGAATTCTCTGCCTGCCTTTCCCCAGTGCTCTGCAAGCTCTCCAGGACAACATAAAATCTGGGGCTCTGTGCTTTCTTTCGTTCTGAACAAGTGTTATTGTTTTCTGCACAAAAGCGATTCTGCGAAGCAATGTGAAGACTTCTGCTTCCCAGGCACAGAGAAGGTGCTAGCAGGGAATTCTCTGCCTGCCTTTCCCCAGTGCTCTGCAAGCTCTCCAGGACAACATAAAATCTGGGGCTCTGTGCTGTCTTTCGTCTGAACAAGTGTTACTGTTTTCTGCACAAAAGCGATTCTGCGAAGCAATGGGAACACTTCTGTTTCCCAGGCACAGAGAAGGTGCTAGCAGGGAATTCTCTGCCTGCTTTTCCCCAGTGCTCTGCAAGCTCTCCAGGACAACATAAAATCTGGGGCTCTGTGCTTTCTTTTGTTCTGAACAAGTGTTACTGTTTTCTGCACAAAAGCGATTCTGCCAAGCAATGTGAACACTTCTGCTTCCCAGGCACAGAGAAGGTGCTAGCAGGGAATTCTCTGCCTGCCTTTCCCCAGTGCTCTGCAAGCTCTCCAGGACAACATAAAATCTGGGGCTCTGTGCTTTCCTTCGTCTGAACAAGTGTTACTGTTTTCTGCACAAAAGCGATTCTGCGAAGCAATGTGAACACTTCTGTTTCCCAGGCACAGAGAAGGTGCTAGCAGGGAATTCTCTGCCTGCTTTTCCCCAGTGCTCTGCAAGCTCTCCAGGACAACATAAAATCTGGGGCTCTGTGCTTTCTTTTGTTCTGAACAAGTGTTACTGTTATCTGCACAAAAGCGATTCTGCGAAGCAATGTGAACACTTCTGTTTCCCAGGCACAGAGAAGGTGCTAGCAGGGAATTCTCTGCCTGCTTTTCCCCAGTACTCTGCAAGCTCTCCAGCACAACATAAAATATGGGTCTCTGTGCTTTCTTTCCTTCTGAACAAGTGTTACTGTTTTCTGCACAAAAGCGATACTGCTAAGAAATGTGAACACTTCTGCTTCCCAGGCACCGAGAACGTGCTAGCAGGGAATTCTCTGCCTGCCTTTCCCCAGTGCTCTGCAAGCTCTCCAGGACAACATAAAATCTGGGGCTCTGTGCTTTCTTTCGTCTGAACAAGTGTTACTGTTTTCTGCACAAAAGCGATTCTGCGAAGCAATGTGAACAGGCACAGAGAAGGTGCTAGCAGGGAATTCTCTGCCTGCCTTTCCCCAGTGCTCTGCAAGCTCTCCAGGACAACATAAAATCTGGGGCTCTGTGCTTTCTTTCGTTCTGAACAAGTGTTACTGTTTTCTGCACAAAAGCGATTCTGCGAAGCAATGTGAACACTTCTGTTTCCCAGGCACAGAGAAGGTGCTAGCAGGGAATTCTCTGCCTGCCTTTCCCCAGTGCTCTGCAAGCTCTCCAGGACAACATAAAATCTGGGGCTCTGTGCTTTCTTTCGTCTGAACAAGTGTTACTGTTTTCTGCACAAAAGCGATTCTGCGAAGGAATGTGAACAGGCACAGAGAAGGTGCTAGCAGGGAATTCTCTGCCTGCCTTTCCCCAGTGCTCTGCAAGCTCTCCAGGACAACATAAAATCTGGGGCTCTGTGCTTGCTTTCGTTCTGAACAAGTGTTATTGTTTTCTGCACAAAAGCGATTCTGCGAAGCAATGTGAAGACTTCTGCTTCCCAGGCACAGAGAAGGTGCTAGCAGGGAATTCTCTGCCTGCCTTTCCCCAGTGCTCTGCAAGCTCTCCAGGACAACATAAAATCTGGGGCTCTGTGCTTTCTTTCGTCTGAACAAGTGTTACTGTTTTCTGCACAAAAGCGATTCTGCGAAGCAATGGGAACACTTCTCTTTCCCAGGCACAGGGAAGGTGCTAGCAGGGAATTCTCTGCCTGCCTTTCCCCAGTGCTCTGCAAGCTCTCCAGGACAGCATAAAATCTGGGGCTCTGTGCTTTCTTTCCTTCTGAACAAGTGTTACTGTTTTCTGCACAAAAGCGATTCTGCGAAGCAATGGGAACACTTCTGTTTCCCAGGCACAGAGAAGGTGCTAGCAGGGAATTCTCTGCCTGCTTTTCCCCAGTGCTCTGTAAGCTCTCCAGGACAACATAAAATCTGGGGCTCTGTGCTTTCTTTCGTTCTGAACAAGTGTTACTGTTTTCTGCACAAAAGCGATTCTGCGAAGCAATGTGAACACTTCTGCTTCCCAGGCACAGAGAAGGTGCTAGCAGGGAATTCTCTGCCTGCCTTTCCCCAGTGCTCTGCAAGCTCTCCAGGACAACAGCAAATCTGGGGCTCTGTGCTTTCTTTCGTTCTGAACAAGTGTTACTGTTTTCTGCACAAAAGCGATTCTGCGAAGCAATGTGAACACTTCTGTTTCCCAGGCACAGAGAAGGTGCTAGCAGGGAATTCTCTGCCTGCCTTTCCCCAGTGCTCTGCAAGCTCTCCAGGACAACATAAAATCTGGGGCTCTGTGCTTTCTTTCGTTCTGAACAAGTGTTACTGTTTTCTGCACAAAAGCGATTCTGCGAAGCAATGTGAACACTTCTGTTTCCCAGGCACAGAGAAGGTGCTAGCAGGAAATTCTCTGCCTGCCTTTCCCCAGTGCTCTGCAAGCTCTCCAGGACAACATAAAATCTGGGGCTCTGTGCTTTCTTTCGTTCTGAACAAGTGTTACTGTTTTCTGCACAAAAGCGATTTTGCGAAGCAATGTGAACAGGCACAGAGAAGGTGCTAGCAGGGAATTCTCTGCCTGCCTTTCCCCAGTGCTCTGCAAGCTCTCCAGGACAACATAAAATCTGGGGCTCTGTGCTTTCTTTCGTTCTGAACAAGTGTTACTGTTTTCTGCACAAAAGCGATTTTGCGAAGCAATGTGAACAGGCACAGAGAAGGTGCTAGCAGGGAATTCTCTGCCTGCCTTTCCCCAGTGCTCTGCAAGCTCTCCAGGACAACATAAAATCTGGGGCTCTGTGCTTTCTTTCGTTCTGAACAAGTGTTACAGTTTTCTGCACAAAAGCGATTCTGCGAAGCAATGTGAACACTTCTGTTTCCCAGGCACAGAGAAGGTGCTAGCAGGGAATTCTCTGCCTGCTTTTCCCCAGTGCTCTGCAAGCTCTCCAGGACAACATAAAATCTGGGGCTCTGTGCTTTCTTTCGTTCTGAACAAGTGTTATTGTTTTCTGCACAAAAGCGATTCTGCGAAGCAATGTGAAGACTTCTGCTTCCCAGGCACAGAGAAGGTGCTAGCAGGGAATTCTCTGCCTGCCTTTCCCCAGTGCTCTGCAAGCTCTCCAGGACAACATAAAATCTGGGGCTCTGTGCTTTCTTTCGTCTGAACAAGTGTTACTGTTTTCTGCACAAAAGCGATTCTGCGAAGCAATGTGAACACTTCTGTTTCCCAGGCACAGAGAAGGTGCTAGCAGGGAATTCTCTGCCTGCTTTTCCCCAGTGCTCTGCAAGCTCTCCAGGACAACATAAAATCTGGGGCTCTGTGCTTTCTTTTGTTCTGAAAAAGTGTTACTGTTATCTGCACAAAAGCGATTCTGCCAAGCAATGTGAACACTTCTGCTTCCCAGGCACAGAGAAGGTGCTAGCAGGGAATTCTCTGCCTGCTTTTCCCCAGTGCTCTGCAAGCTCTCCAGGACAACAGCAAATCTGGGGCTCTGTGCTTTCTTTCGTTCTGAACAAGTGTTACTGTTTTCTGCACAAAAGCGATTCTGCGAAGCAATGTGAAGACTTCTGCTTCCCAGGCACAGAGAAGGTGCTAGCAGGGAATTCTCTGCCTGCCTTTCCCCAGTGCTCTGCAAGCTCTCCAGGACAACATAAAATCTGGGGCTCTGTGCTTTCTTTCGTTCTGAACAAGTGTTACTGTTTTCTGCACAAAAGCGATTCTGCCAAGCAATCTGAACACTTCTGCTTCCCAGGCACAGAGAAGGTGCTAGCAGGGAATTCTCTGCCTGCTTTTCCCCAGTACTCTGCAAGCTCTCCAGCACAACATAAAATATGGGGCTCTGTGCTTTCTTTCGTTCTGAACAGGTGTTATTGTTTTCTGCACAAAAGCGATTCTGCGAAGCAATGTGAAGACTTCTGCTTCCCAGGCACAGAGAAGGTGCTAGCAGGGAATTCTCTGCCTGCCTTTCCCCAGTGCTCTGCAAGCTCTCCAGGACAACATAAAATCTGGGGCTCTGTGCTTTCTTTCGTTCTGAACAAGTGTTACAGTTTTCTGCACAAAAGCGATTCTGCGAAGGAATGTGAACAGGCACAGAGAAGGTGCTAGCAGGGAATTCTCTGCCTGCCTTTCCCCAGTGCTCTGCAAGCTCTCCAGCACAACATAAAATCTGGGGCTCTGTGCTTTCTTTCGTTCTGAACAAGTGTTACTGTTTTCTGCACAACAGCGATTCTGCGAAGAAATGTGAACACTTCTGTTTCCCAGGCACAGAGAAGGTGCTAGCAGGGAATTCTCTGCCTGCTTTTCCCCACTGCTCTGCAAGCTCTCCAGGACAACATAAAATCTGGGGCTCTGTGCTTTCTTTCGTTCTGAACAGGTGTTATTGTTTTCTGCACAAAACGATTCTGCGAAGCAATGTGAACACTTCTGCTTCCCAGGCACAGAGAAGGTGCTAGCAGGGAATTCTCTGCCTGCCTATCCCCAGTGCTCTGCAAGCTCTCCAGGACAACATAAAATCTGGGGCTCTGTGCTTTCTTTCGTTCTGAACAAGTGTTACTGTTTTCTGCACAAAAGCGATTCTGCGAAGCAATGTGAACACTTCTGCTTCCCAGGCACAGAGAAGGTGCTAGCAGGAAATTCTCTGCCTGCCTTTCCCCAGTGCTCTGCAAGCTCTCCAGGACAACATAAAATCTGGGGCTCTGTGCTTTCTTTCGTTCTGAACAAGTGTTACTGTTTTCTGCACAAAAGCGATTCTGCGAAGCAATGTGAACACTTCTGCTTCCCAGGCACAGAGAAGGTGCTAGCAGGAAATTCTCTGCCTGCCTTTCCCCAGTGCTCTGCAAGCTCTCCAGGACAACATAAAATCTGGGGCTCTGTGCTTTCTTTCGTCTGAACAAGTGTTACTGTTTTCTGCACAAAAGCGATTCTGCGAAGCAATGTGAACACTTCTGTTTCCCAGGCACAGAGAAGGTGCTAGCAGGGAATTCTCTGCCTGCTTTTCCCCAGTACTCTGCAAGCTCTCCAGCACAACATAAAATATGGGGCTCTGTGCTTTCTTTCCTTCTGAACAAGTGTTACTGTTTTCTGCACAAAAGCGATTCTGCGAAGCAATGTGAACACTTCTGCTTCCCAGGCACAGAGAAGGTGCTAGCAGGGAATTCTCTGCCTGCTTTTCCCCAGTGCTCTGCAAGCTCTCCAGGACAACATAAAATCTGGGGCTCTGTGCTTTCTTTCGTTCTGAACAAGTGTTACTGTTTTCTGCACAAAAGCGATTCTGCGAAGCAATGTGAAGACTTCTGCTTCCCAGGCACAGAGAAGGTGCTAGCAGGGAATTCTCTGCCTGCCTTTCCCCAGTGCTCTGCAAGCTCTCCAGGACAACATAAAATCTGGGGCTCTGTGCTTTCTTTCGTCTGAACAAGTGTTACTGTTTTCTGCACAAAAGCGATTCTGCGAAGCAATGTGAACACTTCTGTTTCCCAGGCACAGAGAAGGTGCTAGCAGGGAATTCTCTGCCTGCTTTTCCCCAGTGCTCTGCAAGCTCTCCAGGACAACATAAAATCTGGGACTCTGTGCTTTCTTTCGTTCTGAACAAGTGTTACTGTTATCTGCACAAAAGCGATTCTGCGAAGCAATGTGAACACTTCTGTTTCCCAGGCACAGAGAAGGTGCTAGCAGGGAATTCTCTGCCTGCTTTTCCCCAGTACTCTGCAAGCTCTCCAGCACAACATAAAATCTGGGGCTCTGTGCTTTCTTTCGTACTGAACAAGTGTTACTGTTTTCTGCACAAAAGCGATACTGCTAAGAAATGTGAACACTTCTGCTTCCCAGGCACCGAGAACGTGCTAGCAGGGAATTCTCTGCCTGCCTTTCCCCAGTGCTCTGCAAGCTCTCCAGGACAACATAAAATCTGGGGCTCTGTGCTTTCTTTCCTTCTGAACAAGTGTTACAGTTTTCTGCACAAAAGCGATTCTGCGAAGCAATGTGAACAGGCACAGAGAAGGTGCTAGCAGGGAATTCTCTGCCTGCCTTTCCCCAGTGCTCTGCAAGCTCTCCAGGACAACGTAAAATCTGGGGCTCTGTGCTTTCTTTCCTTCTGAACAAGTGTTACTGTTTTCTGCACAAAAGCGATTCTGCGAAGCAATGGGAACACTTCTGTTTCCCAGGCACAGAGAAGGTGCTAGCAGGGAATTCTCTGCCTGCTTTTCCCCAGTGCTCTGCAAGCTCTCCAGGACAACATAAAATCTGGGGCTCTGTGCTTTCTTTCGTTCTGAACAAGTGTTATTGTTTTCTGCACAAAAGCGATTCTGCGAAGCAATGTGAAGACTTCTGCTTCCCAGGCACAGAGAAGGTGCTAGCAGGGAATTCTCTGCCTGCCTTTCCCCAGTGCTCTGCAAGCTCTCCAGGACAACATAAAATCTGGGGCTCTGTGCTTTCTTTCGTCTGAACAAGTGTTACTGTTTTCTGCACAAAAGCGATTCTGCGAAGCAATGGGAACACTTCTGTTTCCCAGGCACAGAGAAGGTGCTAGCAGGGAATTCTCTGCCTGCCTATCCCCAGTGCTCTGCAAGCTCTCCAGGACAACATAAAATCTGGGGCTCTGTGCTTTCTTTCGTTCTGAACAAGTGTTACTGTTTTCTGCACAAAAGCGATTCTGCGAAGCAATGTGAACACTTCTGCTTCCCAGGCACAGAGAAGGTGCTAGCAGGGAATTCTCTGCCTGCCTTTCCCCAGTGCTCTGCAAGCTCTCCAGGACAACATAAAATCTGGGGCTCTGTGCTTTCTTTCGTTCTGAACAAGTGTTACTGTTTTCTGCACAAAAGCGATTCTGCGAAGCAATGTGAACACTTCTGCTTCCCAGGCACAGAGAAGGTGCTAGCAGGAAATTCTCTGCCTGCCTTTCCCCAGTGCTCTGCAAGCTCTCCAGGACAACATAAAATCTGGGGCTCTGTGCTTTCTTTCGTCTGAACAAGTGTTACTGTTTTCTGCACAAAAGCGATTCTGCGAAGCAATGTGAACACTTCTGCTTCCCAGGCACAGAGAAGGTGCTAGCAGGGAATTCTCTGCCTGCTTTTCCCCAGTGCTCTGCAAGCTCTCCAGGACAACATAAAATCTGGGGCTCTGTGCTTTCTTTCCTTCTGAACAAGTGTTACTGTTTTCTGCACAAAAGCGATTCTGCGAAGCAATGTGAAGACTTCTGCTTCCCAGGCACAGAGAAGGTGCTAGCAGGGAATTCTCTGCCTGCCTTTCCCCAGTGCTCTGCAAGCTCTCCAGGACAACATAAAATCTGGGGCTCTGTGCTTTCTTTCGTCTGAACAAGTGTTACTGTTTTCTGCACAAAAGCGATTCTGCGAAGCAATGTGAACACTTCTGTTTCCCAGGCACAGAGAAGGTGCTAGCAGGGAATTCTCTGCCTGCTTTTCCCCAGTGCTCTGCAAGCTCTCCAGGACAACATAAAATCTGGGACTCTGTGCTTTCTTTCGTTCTGAACAAGTGTTACTGTTATCTGCACAAAAGCGATTCTGCGAAGCAATGTGAACACTTCTGTTTCCCAGGCACAGAGAAGGTGCTAGCAGGGAATTCTCTGCCTGCTTTTCCCCAGTACTCTGCAAGCTCTCCAGCACAACATAAAATCTGGGGCTCTGTGCTTTCTTTCGTACTGAACAAGTGTTACTGTTTTCTGCACAAAAGCGATACTGCTAAGAAATGTGAACACTTCTGCTTCCCAGGCACCGAGAACGTGCTAGCAGGGAATTCTCTGCCTGCCTTTCCCCAGTGCTCTGCAAGCTCTCCAGGACAACATAAAATCTGGGGCTCTGTGCTTTCTTTCCTTCTGAACAAGTGTTACAGTTTTCTGCACAAAAGCGATTCTGCGAAGCAATGTGAACAGGCACAGAGAAGGTGCTAGCAGGGAATTCTCTGCCTGCCTTTCCCCAGTGCTCTGCAAGCTCTCCAGGACAACGTAAAATCTGGGGCTCTGTGCTTTCTTTCCTTCTGAACAAGTGTTACTGTTTTCTGCACAAAAGCGATTCTGCGAAGCAATGGGAACACTTCTGTTTCCCAGGCACAGAGAAGGTGCTAGCAGGGAATTCTCTGCCTGCTTTTCCCCAGTGCTCTGCAAGCTCTCCAGGACAACATAAAATCTGGGGCTCTGTGCTTTCTTTCGTTCTGAACAAGTGTTATTGTTTTCTGCACAAAAGCGATTCTGCGAAGCAATGTGAAGACTTCTGCTTCCCAGGCACAGAGAAGGTGCTAGCAGGGAATTCTCTGCCTGCCTTTCCCCAGTGCTCTGCAAGCTCTCCAGGACAACATAAAATCTGGGGCTCTGTGCTTTCTTTCGTCTGAACAAGTGTTACTGTTTTCTGCACAAAAGCGATTCTGCGAAGCAATGGGAACACTTCTGTTTCCCAGGCACAGAGAAGGTGCTAGCAGGGAATTCTCTGCCTGCTTTTCCCCAGTGCTCTGCAAGCTCTCCAGGACAACATAAAATCTGGGGCTCTGTGCTTTCTTTTGTTCTGAACAAGTGTTACTGTTTTCTGCACAAAAGCGATTCTGCGAAGCAATGTGAACACTTCTGCTTCCCAGGCACAGAGAAGGTGCTAGCAGGGAATTCTCTGCCTGCCTTTCCCCAGTGCTCTGCAAGCTCTCCAGGACAACAGCAAATCTGGGGCTCTGTGCTTTCTTTCGTTCTGAACAAGTGTTACTGTTTTCTGCACAAAAGCGATTCTGCGAAGCAATGTGAACACTTCTGTTTCCCAGGCACAGAGAAGGTGCTATCAGGGAATTCTCTGCCTGCCTTTCCCCAGTGCTCTGCAAGCTCTCCAGGACAACATAAAATCTGGGGCTCTGTGCTTTCTTTCATTCTGAACAAGTGTTACTGTTTTCTGCACAAAAGCGATTCTGCGAAGCAATGTGAACACTTCTGTTTCCCAGGCACAGAGAAGGTGCTAGCAGGGAATTCTCTGCCTGCTTTTCCCCAGTGCTCTGCAAGCTCTCCAGGACAACATAAAATCTGGGGCTCTGTGCTTTCTTTCGTTCTGAACAAGTGTTACTGTTTTCTGCACAAAAGCGATTCTGCGAAGCAATATGAACACTTCTGTTTCCCAGGCACAGAGAAGGTGCTAGCAGGGAATTCTCTGCCTGCTTTTCCCCAGTGCTCTGCAAGCTCTCCAGGACAACATAAAATCTGGGGCTCTGTGCTTTCTTTCGTACTGAACAAGTGTTACTGTTTTCTGCACAAAAGCGATTCTGCGAAGCAATGTGAACACTTCTGCTTCCCAGGCACAGAGAAGGTGCTAGCAGGAAATTCTCTGCCTGCCTTTCCCCAGTGCTCTGCAAGCTCTCCAGGACAACATAGAATCTGGGGCTCTGTGCTTTCTTTTGTTCTGAACAAGTGTTAGTGTTTTCTGCACAAAAGCGATTCTGCGAAGCAATGTGAAGACTTCAACTTCCCAGGCACAGAGAAGGTGCTAGCAGGGAATTCTCTGCCTGCTTTTCCCCAGTACTCTGCAAGCTCTCCAGCACAACATAAAATCTGGGGCTCTGTGCTTTCTTTCGTACTGAACAAGTGTTACTGTTTTCTGCACAAAAGCGATACTGCTAAGAAATGTGAACACTTCTGCTTCCCAGGCACCGAGAACGTGCTAGCAGGGAATTCTCTGCCTGCCTTTCCCCAGTGCTCTGCAAGCTCTCCAGGACAACATAAAATCTGGGGCTCTGTGCTTTCTTTCCTTCTGAACAAGTGTTACAGTTTTCTGCACAAAAGCGATTCTGCGAAGCAATGTGAACAGGCACAGAGAAGGTGCTAGCAGGGAATTCTCTGCCTGCCTTTCCCCAGTGCTCTGCAAGCTCTCCAGGACAACGTAAAATCTGGGGCTCTGTGCTTTCTTTCCTTCTGAACAAGTGTTACTGTTTTCTGCACAAAAGCGATTCTGCGAAGCAATGGGAACACTTCTGTTTCCCAGGCACAGAGAAGGTGCTAGCAGGGAATTCTCTGCCTGCTTTTCCCCAGTGCTCTGCAAGCTCTCCAGGACAACATAAAATCTGGGGCTCTGTGCTTTCTTTCGTTCTGAACAAGTGTTATTGTTTTCTGCACAAAAGCGATTCTGCGAAGCAATGTGAAGACTTCTGCTTCCCAGGCACAGAGAAGGTGCTAGCAGGGAATTCTCTGCCTGCCTTTCCCCAGTGCTCTGCAAGCTCTCCAGGACAACATAAAATCTGGGGCTCTGTGCTTTCTTTCGTCTGAACAAGTGTTACTGTTTTCTGCACAAAAGCGATTCTGCGAAGCAATGGGAACACTTCTGTTTCCCAGGCACAGAGAAGGTGCTAGCAGGGAATTCTCTGCCTGCCTATCCCCAGTGCTCTGCAAGCTCTCCAGGACAACATAAAATCTGGGGCTCTGTGCTTTCTTTCGTTCTGAACAAGTGTTACTGTTTTCTGCACAAAAGCGATTCTGCGAAGCAATGTGAACACTTCTGCTTCCCAGGCACAGAGAAGGTGCTAGCAGGGAATTCTCTGCCTGCCTTTCCCCAGTGCTCTGCAAGCTCTCCAGGACAACATAAAATCTGGGGCTCTGTGCTTTCTTTCGTTCTGAACAAGTGTTACTGTTTTCTGCACAAAAGCGATTCTGCGAAGCAATGTGAACACTTCTGCTTCCCAGGCACAGAGAAGGTGCTAGCAGGAAATTCTCTGCCTGCCTTTCCCCAGTGCTCTGCAAGCTCTCCAGGACAACATAAAATCTGGGGCTCTGTGCTTTCTTTCGTCTGAACAAGTGTTACTGTTTTCTGCACAAAAGCGATTCTGCGAAGCAATGTGAACACTTCTGTTTCCCAGGCACAGAGAAGGTGCTAGCAGGGAATTCTCTGCCTGCTTTTCCCCAGTACTCTGCAAGCTCTCCAGCACAACATAAAATATGGGGCTCTGTGCTTTCTTTCCTTCTGAACAAGTGTTACTGTTTTCTGCACAAAAGCGATTCTGCGAAGCAATGTGAACACTTCTGCTTCCCAGGCACAGAGAAGGTGCTAGCAGGGAATTCTCTGCCTGCTTTTCCCCAGTGCTCTGCAAGCTCTCCAGGACAACATAAAATCTGGGGCTCTGTGCTTTCTTTCGTTCTGAACAAGTGTTACTGTTTTCTGCACAAAAGCGATTCTGCGAAGCAATGTGAAGACTTCTGCTTCCCAGGCACAGAGAAGGTGCTAGCAGGGAATTCTCTGCCTGCCTTTCCCCAGTGCTCTGCAAGCTCTCCAGGACAACATAAAATCTGGGGCTCTGTGCTTTCTTTCGTCTGAACAAGTGTTACTGTTTTCTGCACAAAAGCGATTCTGCGAAGCAATGTGAACACTTCTGTTTCCCAGGCACAGAGAAGGTGCTAGCAGGGAATTCTCTGCCTGCTTTTCCCCAGTGCTCTGCAAGCTCTCCAGGACAACATAAAATCTGGGACTCTGTGCTTTCTTTCGTTCTGAACAAGTGTTACTGTTATCTGCACAAAAGCGATTCTGCGAAGCAATGTGAACACTTCTGTTTCCCAGGCACAGAGAAGGTGCTAGCAGGGAATTCTCTGCCTGCTTTTCCCCAGTACTCTGCAAGCTCTCCAGCACAACATAAAATCTGGGGCTCTGTGCTTTCTTTCGTACTGAACAAGTGTTACTGTTTTCTGCACAAAAGCGATACTGCTAAGAAATGTGAACACTTCTGCTTCCCAGGCACCGAGAACGTGCTAGCAGGGAATTCTCTGCCTGCTTTTCCCCAGTGCTCTGCAAGCTCTCCAGGACAACATAAAATCTGGGGCTCTGTGCTTTCTTTCCTTCTGAACAAGTGTTACAGTTTTCTGCACAAAAGCGATTCTGCGAAGCAATGTGAACAGGCACAGAGAAGGTGCTAGCAGGGAATTCTCTGCCTGCCTTTCCCCAGTGCTCTGCAAGCTCTCCAGGACAACGTAAAATCTGGGGCTCTGTGCTTTCTTTCCTTCTGAACAAGTGTTACTGTTTTCTGCACAAAAGCGATTCTGCGAAGCAATGGGAACACTTCTGTTTCCCAGGCACAGAGAAGGTGCTAGCAGGGAATTCTCTGCCTGCTTTTCCCCAGTGCTCTGCAAGCTCTCCAGGACAACATAAAATCTGGGGCTCTGTGCTTTCTTTCGTTCTGAACAAGTGTTATTGTTTTCTGCACAAAAGCGATTCTGCGAAGCAATGTGAAGACTTCTGCTTCCCAGGCACAGAGAAGGTGCTAGCAGGGAATTCTCTGCCTGCCTTTCCCCAGTGCTCTGCAAGCTCTCCAGGACAACATAAAATCTGGGGCTCTGTGCTTTCTTTCGTCTGAACAAGTGTTACTGTTTTCTGCACAAAAGCGATTCTGCGAAGCAATGGGAACACTTCTGTTTCCCAGGCACAGAGAAGGTGCTAGCAGGGAATTCTCTGCCTGCTTTTCCCCAGTGCTCTGCAAGCTCTCCAGGACAACATAAAATCTGGGGCTCTGTGCTTTCTTTTGTTCTGAACAAGTGTTACTGTTTTCTGCACAAAAGCGATTCTGCGAAGCAATGTGAACACTTCTGCTTCCCAGGCACAGAGAAGGTGCTAGCAGGGAATTCTCTGCCTGCCTTTCCCCAGTGCTCTGCAAGCTCTCCAGGACAACAGCAAATCTGGGGCTCTGTGCTTTCTTTCGTTCTGAACAAGTGTTACTGTTTTCTGCACAAAAGCGATTCTGCGAAGCAATGTGAACACTTCTGTTTCCCAGGCACAGAGAAGGTGCTATCAGGGAATTCTCTGCCTGCCTTTCCCCAGTGCTCTGCAAGCTCTCCAGGACAACATAAAATCTGGGGCTCTGTGCTTTCTTTCATTCTGAACAAGTGTTACTGTTTTCTGCACAAAAGCGATTCTGCGAAGCAATGTGAACACTTCTGTTTCCCAGGCACAGAGAAGGTGCTAGCAGGGAATTCTCTGCCTGCTTTTCCCCAGTGCTCTGCAAGCTCTCCAGGACAACATAAAATCTGGGGCTCTGTGCTTTCTTTCGTTCTGAACAAGTGTTACTGTTTTCTGCACAAAAGCGATTCTGCGAAGCAATATGAACACTTCTGTTTCCCAGGCACAGAGAAGGTGCTAGCAGGGAATTCTCTGCCTGCTTTTCCCCAGTGCTCTGCAAGCTCTCCAGGACAACATAAAATCTGGGGCTCTGTGCTTTCTTTCGTACTGAACAAGTGTTACTGTTTTCTGCACAAAAGCGATTCTGCGAAGCAATGTGAACACTTCTGCTTCCCAGGCACAGAGAAGGTGCTAGCAGGAAATTCTCTGCCTGCCTTTCCCCAGTGCTCTGCAAGCTCTCCAGGACAACATAGAATCTGGGGCTCTGTGCTTTCTTTTGTTCTGAACAAGTGTTAGTGTTTTCTGCACAAAAGCGATTCTGCGAAGCAATGTGAAGACTTCAACTTCCCAGGCACAGAGAAGGTGCTAGCAGGGAATTCTCTGCCTGCCTTTCCCCAGTGCTCTGCAAGCTCTCCAGGACAACATAAAATCTGGGGCTCTGTGCTTTCTTTCGTTCTGAACAAGTGTTACTGTTTTCTGCACAAAAGCGATTTTGCGAAGCAATGTGAACAGGCACAGAGAAGGTGCTAGCAGGGAATTCTCTGCCTGCCTTTCCCCAGTGCTCTGCAAGCTCTCCAGGACAACATAAAATCTGGGGCTCTGTGCTTTCTTTCATTCTGAACAAGTGTTACTGTATTCTGCACAAAAGCGATTCTGCGAAGCAATGTGAACACTTCTGTTTCCCAGGCACAGAGAAGGTGCTAGCAGGGAATTCTCTGCCTGCTTTTCCCCAGTGCTCTGCAAGCTCTCCAGGACAACATAAAATCTGGGGCTCTGTGCTTTCTTTCGTTCTGAACAGGTGTTATTGTTTTCTGCACAAAAGCGATTCTGCGAAGCAATGTGAAGACTTCTGCTTCCCAGGCACAGAGAAGGTGCTAGCAGGGAACTGTCTGCCTGCCTTTCCCCAGTGCTCTGCAAGCTCTCCAGGACAACATAAAATCTGGGGCTCTGTGCTTTCTTTCGTTCTGAACAAGTGTTACTGTTTTCTGCACAAAAGCGATTCTGCGAAGCAATGTGAACACTTCTGTTTCCCAGGCACAGAGAAGGTGCTAGCAGGGAATTCTCTGCCTGCTTTTCCCCAGTGCTCTGCAAGCTCTCCAGGACAACATAAAATCTGGGGCTCTGTGCTTTCTTTCGTTCTGAACAAGTGTTATTGTTTTCTGCACAAAAGCGATTCTGCGAAGCAATGTGAACAGGCACAGAGAAGGTGCTAGCAGGGAATTATCTGCCTGCCTTTCCCCAGTGCTCTGCAAGCTCTCCAGGACAACATAAAATCTGGGGCTCTGTGCTTTCTTTCGTTCTGAACAAGTGTTACTGTTTTCTGCACAAAAGCGATTCTGCGAAGCAATGTGAACACTTCTGTTTCCCAGGCACAGAGAAGGTGCTAGCAGGGAATTCTCTGCCTGCTTTTCCTCAGTGCTCTGCAAGCTCTCCAGGACAACATAAAATCTGGGGCTCTGTGCTTTCTTTTGTTCTGAACAAGTGTTACTGTTTTCTGCACAAAAGCGATTCTGCGAAGCAATGTGAACAGGCACAGAGAAGGTGCTAGCAGGGAATTCTCTGCCTGCCTTTCCCCAGTGCTCTGCAAGCTCTCCAGGACAACATAAAATCTGGGGCTCTGTGCTGTCTTTCGTCTGAACAAGTGTTACTGTTTTCTGCACAAAAGCGATTCTGCGAAGCAATGGGAACACTTCTGTTTCCCAGGCACAGAGAAGGTGCTAGCAGGGAATTCTCTGCCTGCTTTTCCCCAGTGCTCTGCAAGCTCTCCAGGACAACATAAAATCTGGGGCTCTGTGCTTTCTTTCGTTCTGAACAAGTGTTACTGTTTTCTGCACAAAAGCGATTCTGCGAAGCAATGTGAACACTTCTGCTTCCCAGGCACAGAGAAGGTGCTAGCAGGGAATTCTCTGCCTGCCTTTCCCCAGTGCTCTGCAAGCTCTCCAGGACAACATAAAATCTGGGGCTCTGTGCTTTCCTTCGTCTGAACAAGTGTTACTGTTTTCTGCACAAAAGCGATTCTGCGAAGCAATGTGAACACTTCTGTTTCCCAGGCACAGAGAAGGTGCTAGCAGGGAATTCTCTGCCTGCTTTTCCCCAGTGCTCTGCAAGCTCTCCAGGACAACATAAAATCTGGGGCTCTGTGCTTTCTTTTGTTCTGAACAAGTGTTACTGTTATCTGCACAAAAGCGATTCTGCGAAGCAATGTGAACACTTCTGTTTCCCAGGCACAGAGAAGGTGCTAGCAGGGAATTCTCTGCCTGCTTTTCCCCAGTACTCTGCAAGCTCTCCAGCACAACATAAAATATGGGTCTCTGTGCTTTCTTTCCTTCTGAACAAGTGTTACTGTTTTCTGCACAAAAGCGATACTGCTAAGAAATGTGAACACTTCTGCTTCCCAGGCACCGAGAACGTGCTAGCAGGGAATTCTCTGCCTGCCTTTCCCCAGTGCTCTGCAAGCTCTCCAGGACAACATAAAATCTGGGGCTCTGTGCTTTCTTTCGTCTGAACAAGTGTTACTGTTTTCTGCACAAAAGCGATTCTGCGAAGCAATGTGAACAGGCACAGAGAAGGTGCTAGCAGGGAATTCTCTGCCTGCCTTTCCCCAGTGCTCTGCAAGCTCTCCAGGACAACATAAAATCTGGGGCTCTGTGCTTTCTTTCGTTCTGAACAAGTGTTACTGTTTTCTGCACAAAAGCGATTCTGCGAAGCAATGTGAACACTTCTGTTTCCCAGGCACAGAGAAGGTGCTAGCAGGGAATTCTCTGCCTGCCTTTCCCCAGTGCTCTGCAAGCTCTCCAGGACAACATAAAATCTGGGGCTCTGTGCTTTCTTTCGTCTGAACAAGTGTTACTGTTTTCTGCACAAAAGCGATTCTGCGAAGCAATGTGAACAGGCACAGAGAAGGTGCTAGCAGGGAATTCTCTGCCTGCCTTTCCCCAGTGCTCTGCAAGCTCTCCAGGACAACATAAAATCTGGGGCTCTGTGCTTGCTTTCGTTCTGAACAAGTGTTATTGTTTTCTGCACAAAAGCGATTCTGCGAAGCAATGTGAAGACTTCTGCTTCCCAGGCACAGAGAAGGTGCTAGCAGGGAATTCTCTGCCTGCCTTTCCCCAGTGCTCTGCAAGCTCTCCAGGACAACATAAAATCTGGGGCTCTGTGCTTTCTTTCGTCTGAACAAGTGTTACTGTTTTCTGCACAAAAGCGATTCTGCGAAGCAATGTGAACACTTCTGTTTCCCAGGCACAGAGAAGGTGCTAGCAGGGAATTCTCTGCCTGCTTTTCCCCAGTGCTCTGCAAGCACTCCAGGACAACATAAAATCTGGGGCTCTGTGCTTTCTTTTGTTCTGAACAAGTGTTACTGTTATCTGCACAAAAGCGATTCTGCGAAGCAATGTGAACACTTCTGTTTCCCAGGCACAGAGAAGGTGCTAGCAGGGAATTCTCTGCCTGCTTTTCCCCAGTACTCTGCAAGCTCTCCAGCACAACATAAAATATGGGGCTCTGTGCTTTCTTTCGTTCTGAACAAGTGTTACTGTTTTCTGCACAAAAGCGATTCTGCGAAGCAATGGGAACACTTCTCTTTCCCAGGCACAGGGAAGGTGCTAGCAGGGAATTCTCTGCCTGCCTTTCCCCAGTGCTCTGCAAGCTCTCCAGGACAGCATAAAATCTGGGGCTCTGTGCTTTCTTTCCTTCTGAACAAGTGTTACTGTTTTCTGCACAAAAGCGATTCTGCGAAGCAATGGGAACACTTCTGTTTCCCAGGCACAGAGAAGGTGCTAGCAGGGAATTCTCTGCCTGCTTTTCCCCAGTGCTCTGTAAGCTCTCCAGGACAACATAAAATCTGGGGCTCTGTGCTTTCTTTCGTTCTGAACAAGTGTTACTGTTTTCTGCACAAAAGCGATTCTGCGAAGCAATGTGAACACTTCTGCTTCCCAGGCACAGAGAAGGTGCTAGCAGGGAATTCTCTGCCTGCCTTTCCCCAGTGCTCTGCAAGCTCTCCAGGACAACAGCAAATCTGGGGCTCTGTGCTTTCTTTCGTTCTGAACAAGTGTTACTGTTTTCTGCACAAAAGCGATTCTGCGAAGCAATGTGAACACTTCTGTTTCCCAGGCACAGAGAAGGTGCTAGCAGGGAATTCTCTGCCTGCCTTTCCCCAGTGCTCTGCAAGCTCTCCAGGACAACATAAAATCTGGGGCTCTGTGCTTTCTTTCGTTCTGAACAAGTGTTACTGTTTTCTGCACAAAAGCGATTCTGCGAAGCAATGTGAACACTTCTGTTTCCCAGGCACAGAGAAGGTGCTAGCAGGGAATTCTCTGCCTGCCTTTCCCCAGTGCTCTGCAAGCTCTCCAGGACAACATAAAATCTGGGGCTCTGTGCTTTCTTTCGTTCTGAACAAGTGTTACTGTTTTCTGCACAAAAGCGATTTTGCGAAGCAATGTGAACAGGCACAGAGAAGGTGCTAGCAGGGAATTCTCTGCCTGCCTTTCCCCAGTGCTCTGCAAGCTCTCCAGGACAACATAAAATCTGGGGCTCTGTGCTTTCTTTCGTTCTGAACAAGTGTTACTGTTTTCTGCACAAAAGCGATTTTGCGAAGCAATGTGAACAGGCACAGAGAAGGTGCTAGCAGGGAATTCTCTGCCTGCCTTTCCCCAGTGCTCTGCAAGCTCTCCAGGACAACATAAAATCTGGGGCTCTGTGCTTTCTTTCGTTCTGAACAAGTGTTACAGTTTTCTGCACAAAAGCGATTCTGCGAAGCAATGTGAACACTTCTGTTTCCCAGGCACAGAGAAGGTGCTAGCAGGGAATTCTCTGCCTGCTTTTCCCCAGTGCTCTGCAAGCTCTCCAGGACAACATAAAATCTGGGGCTCTGTGCTTTCTTTCGTTCTGAACAAGTGTTATTGTTTTCTGCACAAAAGCGATTCTGCGAAGCAATGTGAAGACTTCTGCTTCCCAGGCACAGAGAAGGTGCTAGCAGGGAATTCTCTGCCTGCCTTTCCCCAGTGCTCTGCAAGCTCTCCAGGACAACATAAAATCTGGGGCTCTGTGCTTTCTTTCGTCTGAACAAGTGTTACTGTTTTCTGCACAAAAGCGATTCTGCGAAGCAATGTGAACACTTCTGTTTCCCAGGCACAGAGAAGGTGCTAGCAGGGAATTCTCTGCCTGCTTTTCCCCAGTGCTCTGCAAGCTCTCCAGGACAACATAAAATCTGGGGCTCTGTGCTTTCTTTTGTTCTGAACAAGTGTTACTGTTATCTGCACAAAAGCGATTCTGCCAAGCAATGTGAACACTTCTGCTTCCCAGGCACAGAGAAGGTGCTAGCAGGGAATTCTCTGCCTGCTTTTCCCCAGTGCTCTGCAAGCTCTCCAGGACAACAGCAAATCTGGGGCTCTGTGCTTTCTTTCGTTCTGAACAAGTGTTACTGTTTTCTGCACAAAAGCGATTCTGCGAAGCAATGTGAAGACTTCTGCTTCCCAGGCACAGAGAAGGTGCTAGCAGGGAATTCTCTGCCTGCCTTTCCCCAGTGCTCTGCAAGCTCTCCAGGACAACATAAAATCTGGGGCTCTGTGCTTTCTTTCGTTCTGAACAAGTGTTACTGTTTTCTGCACAAAAGCGATTCTGCCAAGCAATCTGAACACTTCTGCTTCCCAGGCACAGAGAAGGTGCTAGCAGGGAATTCTCTGCCTGCTTTTCCCCAGTACTCTGCAAGCTCTCCAGCACAACATAAAATATGGGGCTCTGTGCTTTCTTTCGTTCTGAACAGGTGTTATTGTTTTCTGCACAAAAGCGATTCTGCGAAGCAATGTGAAGACTTCTGCTTCCCAGGCACAGAGAAGGTGCTAGCAGGGAATTCTCTGCCTGCCTTTCCCCAGTGCTCTGCAAGCTCTCCAGGACAACATAAAATCTGGGGCTCTGTGCTTTCTTTCGTTCTGAACAAGTGTTACAGTTTTCTGCACAAAAGCGATTCTGCGAAGGAATGTGAACAGGCACAGAGAAGGTGCTAGCAGGGAATTCTCTGCCTGCCTTTCCCCAGTGCTCTGCAAGCTCTCCAGCACAACATAAAATCTGGGGCTCTGTGCTTTCTTTCGTTCTGAACAAGTGTTACTGTTTTCTGCACAACAGCGATTCTGCGAAGAAATGTGAACACTTCTGTTTCCCAGGCACAGAGAAGGTGCTAGCAGGGAATTCTCTGCCTGCTTTTCCCCACTGCTCTGCAAGCTCTCCAGGACAACATAAAATCTGGGGCTCTGTGCTTTCTTTTGTTCTGAACAGGTGTTATTGTTTTCTGCACAAAACGATTCTGCGAAGCAATGTGAACACTTCTGCTTCCCAGGCACAGAGAAGGTGCTAGCAGGGAATTCTCTGCCTGCCTATCCCCAGTGCTCTGCAAGCTCTCCAGGACAACATAAAATCTGGGGCTCTGTGCTTTCTTTCGTTCTGAACAAGTGTTACTGTTTTCTGCACAAAAGCGATTCTGCGAAGCAATGTGAACACTTCTGCTTCCCAGGCACAGAGAAGGTGCTAGCAGGAAATTCTCTGCCTGCCTTTCCCCAGTGCTCTGCAAGCTCTCCAGGACAACATAAAATCTGGGGCTCTGTGCTTTCTTTCGTTCTGAACAAGTGTTACTGTTTTCTGCACAAAAGCGATTCTGCGAAGCAATGTGAACACTTCTGCTTCCCAGGCACAGAGAAGGTGCTAGCAGGAAATTCTCTGCCTGCCTTTCCCCAGTGCTCTGCAAGCTCTCCAGGACAACATAAAATCTGGGGCTCTGTGCTTTCTTTCGTCTGAACAAGTGTTACTGTTTTCTGCACAAAAGCGATTCTGCGAAGCAATGTGAACACTTCTGTTTCCCAGGCACAGAGAAGGTGCTAGCAGGGAATTCTCTGCCTGCTTTTCCCCAGTACTCTGCAAGCTCTCCAGCACAACATAAAATATGGGGCTCTGTGCTTTCTTTCCTTCTGAACAAGTGTTACTGTTTTCTGCACAAAAGCGATTCTGCGAAGCAATGTGAACACTTCTGCTTCCCAGGCACAGAGAAGGTGCTAGCAGGGAATTCTCTGCCTGCTTTTCCCCAGTGCTCTGCAAGCTCTCCAGGACAACATAAAATCTGGGGCTCTGTGCTTTCTTTCGTTCTGAACAAGTGTTACTGTTTTCTGCACAAAAGCGATTCTGCGAAGCAATGTGAAGACTTCTGCTTCCCAGGCACAGAGAAGGTGCTAGCAGGGAATTCTCTGCCTGCCTTTCCCCAGTGCTCTGCAAGCTCTCCAGGACAACATAAAATCTGGGGCTCTGTGCTTTCTTTCGTCTGAACAAGTGTTACTGTTTTCTGCACAAAAGCGATTCTGCGAAGCAATGTGAACACTTCTGTTTCCCAGGCACAGAGAAGGTGCTAGCAGGGAATTCTCTGCCTGCTTTTCCCCAGTGCTCTGCAAGCTCTCCAGGACAACATAAAATCTGGGACTCTGTGCTTTCTTTCGTTCTGAACAAGTGTTACTGTTATCTGCACAAAAGCGATTCTGCGAAGCAATGTGAACACTTCTGTTTCCCAGGCACAGAGAAGGTGCTAGCAGGGAATTCTCTGCCTGCTTTTCCCCAGTACTCTGCAAGCTCTCCAGCACAACATAAAATCTGGGGCTCTGTGCTTTCTTTCGTACTGAACAAGTGTTACTGTTTTCTGCACAAAAGCGATACTGCTAAGAAATGTGAACACTTCTGCTTCCCAGGCACCGAGAACGTGCTAGCAGGGAATTCTCTGCCTGCCTTTCCCCAGTGCTCTGCAAGCTCTCCAGGACAACATAAAATCTGGGGCTCTGTGCTTTCTTTCCTTCTGAACAAGTGTTACAGTTTTCTGCACAAAAGCGATTCTGCGAAGCAATGTGAACAGGCACAGAGAAGGTGCTAGCAGGGAATTCTCTGCCTGCCTTTCCCCAGTGCTCTGCAAGCTCTCCAGGACAACGTAAAATCTGGGGCTCTGTGCTTTCTTTCCTTCTGAACAAGTGTTACTGTTTTCTGCACAAAAGCGATTCTGCGAAGCAATGGGAACACTTCTGTTTCCCAGGCACAGAGAAGGTGCTAGCAGGGAATTCTCTGCCTGCTTTTCCCCAGTGCTCTGCAAGCTCTCCAGGACAACATAAAATCTGGGGCTCTGTGCTTTCTTTCGTTCTGAACAAGTGTTATTGTTTTCTGCACAAAAGCGATTCTGCGAAGCAATGTGAAGACTTCTGCTTCCCAGGCACAGAGAAGGTGCTAGCAGGGAATTCTCTGCCTGCCTTTCCCCAGTGCTCTGCAAGCTCTCCAGGACAACATAAAATCTGGGGCTCTGTGCTTTCTTTCGTCTGAACAAGTGTTACTGTTTTCTGCACAAAAGCGATTCTGCGAAGCAATGGGAACACTTCTGTTTCCCAGGCACAGAGAAGGTGCTAGCAGGGAATTCTCTGCCTGCCTATCCCCAGTGCTCTGCAAGCTCTCCAGGACAACATAAAATCTGGGGCTCTGTGCTTTCTTTCGTTCTGAACAAGTGTTACTGTTTTCTGCACAAAAGCGATTCTGCGAAGCAATGTGAACACTTCTGCTTCCCAGGCACAGAGAAGGTGCTAGCAGGAAATTCTCTGCCTGCCTTTCCCCAGTGCTCTGCAAGCTCTCCAGGACAACATAAAATCTGGGGCTCTGTGCTTTCTTTCGTTCTGAACAAGTGTTACTGTTTTCTGCACAAAAGCGATTCTGCGAAGCAATGTGAACACTTCTGCTTCCCAGGCACAGAGAAGGTGCTAGCAGGAAATTCTCTGCCTGCCTTTCCCCAGTGCTCTGCAAGCTCTCCAGGACAACATAAAATCTGGGGCTCTGTGCTTTCTTTCGTCTGAACAAGTGTTACTGTTTTCTGCACAAAAGCGATTCTGCGAAGCAATGTGAACACTTCTGTTTCCCAGGCACAGAGAAGGTGCTAGCAGGGAATTCTCTGCCTGCTTTTCCCCAGTACTCTGCAAGCTCTCCAGCACAACATAAAATATGGGGCTCTGTGCTTTCTTTCCTTCTGAACAAGTGTTACTGTTTTCTGCACAAAAGCGATTCTGCGAAGCAATGTGAACACTTCTGCTTCCCAGGCACAGAGAAGGTGCTAGCAGGGAATTCTCTGCCTGCTTTTCCCCAGTGCTCTGCAAGCTCTCCAGGACAACATAAAATCTGGGGCTCTGTGCTTTCTTTCGTTCTGAACAAGTGTTACTGTTTTCTGCACAAAAGCGATTCTGCGAAGCAATGTGAAGACTTCTGCTTCCCAGGCACAGAGAAGGTGCTAGCAGGGAATTCTCTGCCTGCCTTTCCCCAGTGCTCTGCAAGCTCTCCAGGACAACATAAAATCTGGGGCTCTGTGCTTTCTTTCGTCTGAACAAGTGTTACTGTTTTCTGCACAAAAGCGATTCTGCGAAGCAATGTGAACACTTCTGTTTCCCAGGCACAGAGAAGGTGCTAGCAGGGAATTCTCTGCCTGCTTTTCCCCAGTGCTCTGCAAGCTCTCCAGGACAACATAAAATCTGGGACTCTGTGCTTTCTTTCGTTCTGAACAAGTGTTACTGTTATCTGCACAAAAGCGATTCTGCGAAGCAATGTGAACACTTCTGTTTCCCAGGCACAGAGAAGGTGCTAGCAGGGAATTCTCTGCCTGCTTTTCCCCAGTACTCTGCAAGCTCTCCAGCACAACATAAAATCTGGGGCTCTGTGCTTTCTTTCGTACTGAACAAGTGTTACTGTTTTCTGCACAAAAGCGATACTGCTAAGAAATGTGAACACTTCTGCTTCCCAGGCACCGAGAACGTGCTAGCAGGGAATTCTCTGCCTGCCTTTCCCCAGTGCTCTGCAAGCTCTCCAGGACAACATAAAATCTGGGGCTCTGTGCTTTCTTTCCTTCTGAACAAGTGTTACAGTTTTCTGCACAAAAGCGATTCTGCGAAGCAATGTGAACAGGCACAGAGAAGGTGCTAGCAGGGAATTCTCTGCCTGCCTTTCCCCAGTGCTCTGCAAGCTCTCCAGGACAACATAAAATCTGGGGCTCTGTGCTTTCTTTCGTCTGAACAAGTGTTACTGTTTTCTGCACAAAAGCGATTCTGCGAAGCAATGTGAACACTTCTGTTTCCCAGGCACAGAGAAGGTGCTAGCAGGGAATTCTCTGCCTGCTTTTCCCCAGTGCTCTGCAAGCTCTCCAGGACAACATAAAATCTGGGGCTCTGTGCTTTCTTTCGTTCTGAACAAGTGTTACTGTTTTCTGCACAAAAGCGATTCTGCGAAGCAATGTGAACACTTCTGCTTCCCAGGCACAGAGAAGGTGCTAGCAGGGAATTCTCTGCCTGCCTTTCCCCAGTGCTCTGCAAGCTCTCCAGGACAACAGCAAATCTGGGGCTCTGTGCTTTCTTTCGTTCTGAACAAGTGTTACTGTTTTCTGCACAAAAGCGATTCTGCGAAGCAATGTGAACACTTCTGTTTCCCAGGCACAGAGAAGGTGCTATCAGGGAATTCTCTGCCTGCCTTTCCCCAGTGCTCTGCAAGCTCTCCAGGACAACATAGAATCTGGGGCTCTGTGCTTTCTTTTGTTCTGAACAAGTGTTAGTGTTTTCTGCACAAAAGCGATTCTGCGAAGCAATGTGAAGACTTCTGTTTCCCAGGCACAGAGAAGGTGCTAGCAGGGAATTCTCTGCCTGCTTTTCCCCAGTGCTCTGCAAGCTCTCCAGGACAACATAAAATCTGGGGCTCTGTGCTTTCTTTCGTTCTGAACAAGTGTTACTGTTTTCTGCACAAAAGCGATTCTGCGAAGCAATATGAACACTTCTGTTTCCCAGGCACAGAGAAGGTGCTAGCAGGGAATTCTCTGCCTGCTTTTCCCCAGTGCTCTGCAAGCTCTCCAGGACAACATAAAATCTGGGGCTCTGTGCTTTCTTTCGTACTGAACAAGTGTTACTGTTTTCTGCACAAAAGCGATTCTGCGAAGCAATGTGAACACTTCTGCTTCCCAGGCACAGAGAAGGTGCTAGCAGGAAATTCTCTGCCTGCCTTTCCCCAGTGCTCTGCAAGCTCTCCAGGACAACATAGAATCTGGGGCTCTGTGCTTTCTTTTGTTCTGAACAAGTGTTAGTGTTTTCTGCACAAAAGCGATTCTGCGAAGCAATGTGAAGACTTCAACTTCCCAGGCACAGAGAAGGTGCTAGCAGGGAATTCTCTGCCTGCCTTTCCCCAGTGCTCTGCAAGCTCTCCAGGACAACATAAAATCTGGGGCTCTGTGCTTTCTTTCGTTCTGAACAAGTGTTACTGTTTTCTGCACAAAAGCGATTTTGCGAAGCAATGTGAACAGGCACAGAGAAGGTGCTAGCAGGGAATTCTCTGCCTGCCTTTCCCCAGTGCTCTGCAAGCTCTCCAGGACAACATAAAATCTGGGGCTCTGTGCTTTCTTTCATTCTGAACAAGTGTTACTGTATTCTGCACAAAAGCGATTCTGCGAAGCAATGTGAACACTTCTGTTTCCCAGGCACAGAGAAGGTGCTAGCAGGGAATTCTCTGCCTGCTTTTCCCCAGTGCTCTGCAAGCTCTCCAGGACAACATAAAATCTGGGGCTCTGTGCTTTCTTTCGTTCTGAACAGGTGTTATTGTTTTCTGCACAAAAGCGATTCTGCGAAGCAATGTGAAGACTTCTGCTTCCCAGGCACAGAGAAGGTGCTAGCAGGGAACTGTCTGCCTGCCTTTCCCCAGTGCTCTGCAAGCTCTCCAGGACAACATAAAATCTGGGGCTCTGTGCTTTCTTTCGTTCTGAACAAGTGTTACTGTTTTCTGCACAAAAGCGATTCTGCGAAGCAATGGGAACACTTCTGTTTCCCAGGCACAGACAACGTGCTAGCAGGGAATTCTCTGCCTGCTTTTCCCCAGTGCTCTGCAAGCTCTCCAGGACAACATAAAATCTGGGGCTCTGTGCTTTCTTTCGTTCTGAACAAGTGTTATTGTTTTCTGCACAAAAGCGATTCTGCGAAGCAATGTGAACAGGCACAGAGAAGGTGCTAGCAGGGAATTATCTGCCTGCCTTTCCCCAGTGCTCTGCAAGCTCTCCAGGACAACATAAAATCTGGGGCTCTGTGCTTTCTTTCGTTCTGAACAAGTGTTACTGTTTTCTGCACAAAAGCGATTCTGCGAAGCAATGTGAACACTTCTGTTTCCCAGGCACAGAGAAGGTGCTAGCAGGGAATTCTCTGCCTGCTTTTCCTCAGTGCTCTGCAAGCTCTCCAGGACAACATAAAATCTGGGGCTCTGTGCTTTCTTTTGTTCTGAACAAGTGTTACTGTTTTCTGCACAAAAGCGATTCTGCGAAGCAATGTGAACACTTCTCTTTCCCAGGCACAGAGAAGGTGCTAGCAGGGAATTCTGTGCCTGCTTTTCCCCAGTGCTCTGTAAGCTCTCCAGGACAACATAAATTCTGGGGCTCTGTGCTTTCTTTCGTTCTGAACAAGTGTTACTGTTTTCTGCACAAAAGCGATTCTGCGAAGCAATGTGAAGACTTCTGCTTCCCAGGCACAGAGAAGGTGCTAGCAGGGAATTCTCTGCCTGCCTTTCCCCAGTGCTCTGCAAGCTCTCCAGGACAACATAAAATCTGGGGCTCTGTGCTTTCTTTCGTCTGAACAAGTGTTACGGTTTTCTGCACAAAAGCGATTCTGCGAAGCAATGTGAACAGGCACAGAGAAGGTGCTAGCAGGGAATTCTCTGCCTGCCTTTCCCCAGTGCTCTGCAAGCTCTCCAGGACAACATAAAATCTGGGGCTCTGTGCTTTCTTTCGTTCTGAACAAGTGTTACTGTTTTCTGCACAAAAGCGATTCTGCGAAGAAATGTGAACACTTCTGTTTCCCAGGCACAGAGAAGGTGCTAGCAGGGAATTCTCTGCCTGCTTTTCCCCAGTACTCTGCAAGCTCTCCAGGACAACATAAAATCTGGGGCTCTGTGCTTTCTTTCATTCTGAACAAGTGTTACTGTATTCTGCACAAAAGCGATTCTGCGAAGCAATGTGAACACTTCTGTTTCCCAGGCACAGAGAAGGTGCTAGCAGGGAATTCTCTGCCTGCTTTTCCCCAGTGCTCTGCAAGCTCTCCAGGACAACATAAAATCTGGGGCTCTGTGCTTTCTTTCGTTCTGAACAGGTGTTATTGTTTTCTGCACAAAAGCGATTCTGCGAAGCAATGTGAAGACTTCTGCTTCCCAGGCACAGAGAAGGTGCTAGCAGGGAACTGTCTGCCTGCCTTTCCCCAGTGCTCTGCAAGCTCTCCAGGACAACATAAAATCTGGGGCTCTGTGCTTTCTTTCGTTCTGAACAAGTGTTACTGTTTTCTGCACAAAAGCGATTCTGCGAAGCAATGGGAACACTTCTGTTTCCCAGGCACAGACAACGTGCTAGCAGGGAATTCTCTGCCTGCTTTTCCCCAGTGCTCTGCAAGCTCTCCAGGACAACATAAAATCTGGGGCTCTGTGCTTTCTTTCGTTCTGAACAAGTGTTACTGTTTTCTGCACAAAAGCGATTCTGCGAAGCAATGTGAAGACTTCTGCTTCCCAGGCACAGAGAAGGTGCTAGCAGGAAATTCTCTGCCTGCCTTTCCCCAGTGCTCTGCAAGCTCTCCAGGACAACATAGAATCTGGGGCTCTGTGCTTTCTTTTGTTCTGAACAAGTGTTACTGTTTTCTGCACAAAAGCGATTCTGCGAAGCAATGTGAAGACTTCTGCTTCCCAGGCACAGAGAAGGTGCTAGCAGGGAATTCTCTGCCTGCCTTTCCCCAGTGCTCTGCAAGCTCTCCAGGACAACATAAAATCTGGGGCTCTGTGCTTTCTTTCGTTCTGAACAAGTGTTACTGTTTTCTGCACAAAAGCGATTCTGCGAAGCAATGTGAACAGGCACAGAGAAGGTGCTAGCAGGGAATTCTCTGCCTGCCTTTCCCCAGTGCTCTGCAAGCTCTCCAGGACAACATAAAATCTGGGGCTCTCTGCTTTCTTTTGTTCTGAACAAGTGTTACTGTTTTCTGCACAAAAGCGATTCTGCGAAGCAATGGGAACACTTCTGTTTCCCAGGCACAGAGAAGGTGCTAGCAGGGAATTCTCTGCCTGCTTTTCCCCAGTACTCTGCAAGCTCTCCAGCACAACATAAAATATGGGGCTCTGTGCTTTCTTTCCTTCTGAACAAGTGTTACTGTTTTCTGCACAAAAGCGATTCTGCGAAGCAATGTGAACAGGCACAGAGAAGGTGCTAGCAGGGAATTCTCTGCCTGCCTTTCCCCAGTGCTCTGCAAGCTCTCCAGGACAACATAAAATCTGGGGCTCTGTGCTTTCTTTCGTTCTGAACAAGTGTTACTGTTTTCTGCACAAAAGCGATTCTGCGAAGAAATGTGAACACTTCTGTTTCCCAGGCACAGAGAAGGTGCTAGCAGGGAATTCTCTGCCTGCTTTTCCCCAGTACTCTGCAAGCTCTCCAGGACAACATAAAATCTGGGGCTCTGTGCTTTCTTTCGTTCTGAACAGGTGTTATTGTTTTCTGCACAAAAGCGATTCTGCGAAGCAATGGGAACACTTCTGTTTCCCAGGCACAGAGAAGGTGCTAGCAGGGAATTCTCTGCCTGCTTTTCCCCAGTGCTCTGTAAGCTCTCCAGGACAACAGCAAATCTGGGGCTCTGTGGTTTCTTTCGTTCTGAACAAGTGTTACTGTTTTCTGCACAAAAGCGATTCTGCGAAGCAATGTGAAGACTTCTGCTTCCCAGGCACAGAGAAGGTGCTAGCAGGGAATTCTCTGCCTGCCTTTCCCCAGTGCTCTGCAAGCTCTCCAGGACAACATAAAATCTGGGGCTCTGTGCTTTCTTTCGTTCTGAACAAGTGTTAATGTTTTCTGCACAAAAGCGATTCTGCGAAGCAATGTGAACACTTCTGTTTCCCAGGCACAGAGAAGGTGCTAGCAGGGAATTCTCTGCCTGCTTTTCCCCAGTGCTCTGCAAGCTCTCCAGGACAACATAAAATCTGGGGCTCTGTGCTTTCTTTCGTTCTGAACAAGTGTTACTGTTTTCTGCACAAAAGCGATTCTGCGAAGCAATGTGAACACTTCTGTTTCCCAGGCACAGAGAAGGTGCTAGCAGGGAATTCTCTGCCTGCTTTTCCCCAGTGCTCTGCAAGCTCTCCAGGACAACATAAAATCTGGGGCTCTGTGCTTTCTTTCGTTCTGAACAAGTGTTACTGTTTTCTGCACAAAAGCGATTCTGCGAAGCAATGTGAAGACTTCTGCTTCCCAGGCACAGAGAAGGTGCTAGCAGGAAATTCTCTGCCTGCCTTTCCCCAGTGCTCTGCAAGCTCTCCAGGACAACATAGAATCTGGGGCTCTGTGCTTTCTTTTGTTCTGAACAAGTGTTACTGTTTTCTGCACAAAAGCGATTCTGCGAAGCAATGTGAAGACTTCTGCTTCCCAGGCACAGAGAAGGTGCTAGCAGGGAATTCTCTGCCTGCCTTTCCCCAGTGCTCTGCAAGCTCTCCAGGACAACATAAAATCTGGGGCTCTGTGCTTTCTTTCGTTCTGAACAAGTGTTACTGTTTTCTGCACAAAAGCGATTCTGCGAAGCAATGTGAACAGGCACAGAGAAGGTGCTAGCAGGGAATTCTCTGCCTGCCTTTCCCCAGTGCTCTGCAAGCTCTCCAGGACAACATAAAATCTGGGGCTCTCTGCTTTCTTTTGTTCTGAACAAGTGTTACTGTTTTCTGCACAAAAGCGATTCTGCGAAGCAATGGGAACACTTCTGTTTCCCAGGCACAGAGAAGGTGCTAGCAGGGAATTCTCTGCCTGCTTTTCCCCAGTACTCTGCAAGCTCTCCAGCACAACATAAAATATGGGGCTCTGTGCTTTCTTTCCTTCTGAACAAGTGTTACTGTTTTCTGCACAAAAGCGATTCTGCGAAGCAATGTGAACACTTCTGTTTCCCAGGCACAGAGAAGGTGCTAGCAGGGAATTCTCTGCCTGCCTTTCCCCAGTGCTCTGCAAGCTCTCCAGGACAACATAAAATCTGGGGCTCTGTGCTTTCTTTCGTTCTGAACAAGTGTTACTGTTTTCTGCACAAAAGCGATTCTGCGAAGAAATGTGAACACTTCTGTTTCCCAGGCACAGAGAAGGTGCTAGCAGGGAATTCTCTGCCTGCTTTTCCCCAGTACTCTGCAAGCTCTCCAGGACAACATAAAATCTGGGGCTCTGTGCTTTCTTTCGTTCTGAACAGGTGTTATTGTTTTCTGCACAAAAGCGATTCTGTGAAGCAATGGGAACACTTCTGTTTCCCAGGCACAGAGAAGGTGCTAGCAGGGAATTCTCTGCCTGCCTTTCCCCAGTGCTCTGCAAGCTCTCCAGGACAACATAAAATCTGGGGCTCTGTGCTTTCTTTCGTTCTGAACAAGTGTTACTGTTTTCTGCACAAAAGCGATTCTGCGAAGCAATGTGAACAGGCACAGAGAAGGTGCTAGCAGGGAATTCTCTGCCTGCCTTTCCCCAGTGCTCTGCAAGCTCTCCAGGACAACAGCAAATCTGGGGCTCTGTGCTTTCTTTCGTTCTGAACAAGTGTTACTGTTTTCTGCACAAAAGCGATTCTGCGAAGCAATGTGAACACTTCTGTTTCCCAGGCACAGAGAAGGTGCTAGCAGGGAATTCTCTGCCTGCTTTTCCCCAGTACTCTGCAAGCTCTCCAGCACAACATAAAATATGGGGCTCTGTGCTTTCTTTCCTTCTGAACAAGTGTTACTGTTTTCTGCACAAAAGCGATTCTGCGAAGCAATGTGAACAGGCACAGAGAAGGTGCTAGCAGGGAATTCTCTGCCTGCCTTTCCCCAGTGCTCTGCAAGCTCTCCAGGACAACATAAAATCTGGGGCTCTGTGCTTTCTTTCGTTCTGAACAGGTGTTATTGTTTTCTGCACAAAACGATTCTGCGAAGCAATGTGAACACTTCTGTTTCCCAGGCACAGAGAAGGTGCTAGCAGGGAATTCTCTGCCTGCCTTTCCCCAGTGCTCTGCAAGCTCTCCAGGACAACATAAAATCTGGGGCTCTGTGCTTTCTTTCGTTCTGAACAAGTGTTACTGTTTTCTGCACAAAAGCGATTCTGCGAAGCAATGGGAACACTTCTGTTTCCCAGGCACAGAGAAGGTGCTAGCAGGGAATTCTCTGCCTGCTTTTCCCCAGTGATCTGCAAGCTCTCCAGCACAACATAAAATCTGGGGCTCTGTGCTTTCTTTCGTTCTGAACAAGTGTTATTGTTTTCTGCACAAAAGCGATTCTGCGAAGCAATGTGAAGACTTCTGCATTCCAGGCACAGAGAAGGTGCTAGCAGGGAATTCTCTGCCTGCCTTTCCCCAGTGCTCTGCAAGCTCTCCAGGACAACATAAAATCTGGGGCTCTGTGCTTTCTTTCGTCTGAACAAGTGTTACTGTTTTCTGCACAAAAGCGATTCTGCGAAGCAATGTGAACACTTCTGTTTCCCAGGCACAGAGAAGGTGCTAGCAGGGAATTCTCTGCCTGCTTTTCCCCAGTACTCTGCAAGCTCTCCAGCACAACATAAAATCTGGGGCTCTGTGCTTTCTTTCCTTCTGAACAAGTGTTACTGTTTTCTGCACAAAAGCGATTCTGCGAAGCAATGTGAAGACTTCTGCTTCCCAGGCACAGAGAAGGTGCTAGCAGGGAATTCTCTGCCTGCCTTTCCCCAGTGCTCTGCAAGCTCTCCAGGACAACATAAAATCTGGGGCTCTGTGCTTTCTTTCGTCTGAACAAGTGTTACTGTTTTCTGCACAAAAGCGATTCTGCGAAGCAATGTGAACACTTCTGTTTCCCAGGCACAGAGAAGGTGCTAGCAGGGAATTCTCTGCCTGCTTTTCCCCAGTGCTCTGCAAGCTCTCCAGGACAACATAAAATCTGGGGCTCTGTGCTTTCTTTTGTTCTGAACAAGTGTTACTGTTATCTGCACAAAAGCGATTCTGCGAAGCAATGTGAACACTTCTGTTTCCCAGGCACAGAGAAGGTGCTAGCAGGGAATTCTCTGCCTGATTTTCCCCAGTACTCTGCAAGCTCTCCAGCACAACATAAAATATGGGGCTCTGTGTTTTCTTTCGTTCTGAACAAGTGTTACTGTTTTCTGCACAAAAGCGATACTGCTAAGAAATGTGAACACTTCTGCTTCCCAGGCACCGAGAACGTGCTAGCAGGGAATTCTCTGCCTGCCTTTCCCCAGTGCTCTGCAAGCTCTCCAGGACAACATAAAATCTGGGGCTCTGTGCTTTCTTTCGTCTGAACAAGTGTTACTGTTTTCTGCACAAAAGCGATTCTGCGAAGCAATGTGAACAGGCACAGAGAAGGTGCTAGCAGGGAATTCTCTGCCTGCCTTTCCCCAGTGCTCTGCAAGCTCTCCAGGACAACATAAAATCTGGGGCTCTGTGCTTTCTTTCGTTCTGAACAAGTGTTACTGTTTTCTGCACAAAAGCTATTCTGCGAAGAAATGTGAACACTTCTGTTTCCCAGGCACAGAGAAGGTGCTAGCAGGGAATTCTCTGCCTGCTTTTCCCCAGTACTCTGCAAGCTCTCCAGGACAACATAAAATCTGGGGCTCTGTGCTTTCTTTCGTTCTGAACAGGTGTTATTGTTTTCTGCACAAAAGCGATTCTGCGAAGCAATGGGAACACTTCTGCTTCCCAGGCACAGAGAAGGTGCTAGCAGGGAATTCTCTGCCTGCCTTTCCCCAGTGCTCTGCAAGCTCTCCAGGACAACATAAAATCTGGGGCTCTGTGCTTTCTTTCGTTCTGAACAAGTGTTAATGTTTTCTGCACAAAAGCGATTCTGCGAAGCAATATGAACACTTCTGTTTCCCAGGCACAGAGAAGGTGCTAGCAGGGAATTCTCTGCCTGCCTTTCCCCAGTGCTCTGCAAGCTCTCCAGGACAACATAAAATCTGGGGCTCTGTGCTTTCTTTCGTCTGAACAAGTGTTACTGTTTTCTGCACAAAAGCGATTCTGCGAAGCAATGTGAACAGGCACAGAGAAGGTGCTAGCAGGGAATTCTCTGCCTGCCTTTCCCCAGTGCTCTGCAAGCTCTCCAGGACAACATAAAATCTGGGGCTCTGTGCTTTCCTTCGTCTGAACAAGTGTTACTGTTTTCTGCACAAAAGCGATTCTGCGAAGCAATGTGAACACTTCTGTTTCCCAGGCACAGAGAAGGTGCTAGCAGGGAATTCTCTGCCTGCCTTTCCCCAGTGCTCTGCAAGCTCTCCAGGACAACATAAAATCTGGGGCTCTGTGCTTTCTTTCGTTCTGAACAGGTGTTATTGTTTTCTGCACAAAACGATTCTGCGAAGCAATGTGAACACTTCTGCTTCCCAGGCACAGAGAAGGTGCTAGCAGGGAATTCTCTGCCTGCCTTTCCCCAGTGCTCTGCAAGCTCTCCAGGACAACATAAAATCTGGGGCTCTGTGCTTTCTTTCGTTCTGAACAAGTGTTACTGTTTTCTGCACAAAAGCGATTCTGCGAAGCAATGGGAACACTTCTGTTTCCCAGGCACAGAGAAGGTGCTAGCAGGGAATTCTCTGCCTGCTTTTCCCCAGTGATCTGCAAGCTCTCCAGCACAACATAAAATCTGGGGCTCTGTGCTTTCTTTCGTTCTGAACAAGTGTTATTGTTTTCTGCACAAAAGCGATTCTGCGAAGCAATGTGAAGACTTCTGCATTCCAGGCACAGAGAAGGTGCTAGCAGGGAATTCTCTGCCTGCCTTTCCCCAGTGCTCTGCAAGCTCTCCAGGACAACATAAAATCTGGGGCTCTGTGCTTTCTTTCGTCTGAACAAGTGTTACTGTTTTCTGCACAAAAGCGATTCTGCGAAGCAATGTGAACACTTCTGTTTCCCAGGCACAGAGAAGGTGCTAGCAGGGAATTCTCTGCCTGCTTTTCCCCAGTACTCTGCAAGCTCTCCAGCACAACATAAAATCTGGGGCTCTGTGCTTTCTTTCCTTCTGAACAAGTGTTACAGTTTTCTGCACAAAAGCGATTCTGCGAAGCAATGTGAACAGGCACAGAGAAGGTGCTAGCAGGGAATTCTCTGCCTGCCTTTCCCCAGTGCTCTGCAAGCTCTCCAGGACAACATAAAATCTGGGGCTCTGTGCTTTCTTTCGTCTGAACAAGTGTTACTGTTTTCTGCACAAAAGCGATTCTGCGAAGCAATGGGAACACTTCTGTTTCCCAGGCACAGAGAAGGTGCTAGCAGGGAATTCTCTGCCTGCTTTTCCCCAGTGCTCTGCAAGCTCTCCAGGACAACATAAAATCTGGGGCTCTGTGCTTTCTTTTGTTCTGAACAAGTGTTACTGTTTTCTGCACAAAAGCGATTCTGCGAAGCAATGTGAACACTTCTGCTTCCCAGGCACAGAGAAGGTGCTAGCAGGGAATTCTCTGCCTGCCTTTCCCCAGTGCTCTGCAAGCTCTCCAGGACAACAGCAAATCTGGGGCTCTGTGCTTTCTTTCGTTCTGAACAAGTGTTACTGTTTTCTGCACAAAAGCGATTCTGCGAAGCAATGTGAACACTTCTGTTTCCCAGGCACAGAGAAGGTGCTATCAGGGAATTCTCTGCCTGCCTTTCCCCAGTGCTCTGCAAGCTCTCCAGGACAACATAAAATCTGGGGCTCTGTGCTTTCTTTCATTCTGAACAAGTGTTACTGTTTTCTGCACAAAAGCGATTCTGCGAAGCAATGTGAACACTTCTGTTTCCCAGGCACAGAGAAGGTGCTAGCAGGGAATTCTCTGCCTGCTTTTCCCCAGTGCTCTGCAAGCTCTCCAGGACAACATAAAATCTGGGGCTCTGTGCTTTCTTTCGTTCTGAACAAGTGTTACTGTTTTCTGCACAAAAGCGATTCTGCGAAGCAATATGAACACTTCTGTTTCCCAGGCACAGAGAAGGTGCTAGCAGGGAATTCTCTGCCTGCTTTTCCCCAGTGCTCTGCAAGCTCTCCAGGACAACATAAAATCTGGGGCTCTGTGCTTTCTTTCGTACTGAACAAGTGTTACTGTTTTCTGCACAAAAGCGATTCTGCGAAGCAATGTGAACACTTCTGCTTCCCAGGCACAGAGAAGGTGCTAGCAGGAAATTCTCTGCCTGCCTTTCCCCAGTGCTCTGCAAGCTCTCCAGGACAACATAGAATCTGGGGCTCTGTGCTTTCTTTTGTTCTGAACAAGTGTTAGTGTTTTCTGCACAAAAGCGATTCTGCGAAGCAATGTGAAGACTTCAACTTCCCAGGCACAGAGAAGGTGCTAGCAGGGAATTCTCTGCCTGCCTTTCCCCAGTGCTCTGCAAGCTCTCCAGGACAACATAAAATCTGGGGCTCTGTGCTTTCTTTCGTTCTGAACAAGTGTTACTGTTTTCTGCACAAAAGCGATTTTGCGAAGCAATGTGAACAGGCACAGAGAAGGTGCTAGCAGGGAATTCTCTGCCTGCCTTTCCCCAGTGCTCTGCAAGCTCTCCAGGACAACATAAAATCTGGGGCTCTGTGCTTTCTTTCATTCTGAACAAGTGTTACTGTATTCTGCACAAAAGCGATTCTGCGAAGCAATGTGAACACTTCTGTTTCCCAGGCACAGAGAAGGTGCTAGCAGGGAATTCTCTGCCTGCTTTTCCCCAGTGCTCTGCAAGCTCTCCAGGACAACATAAAATCTGGGGCTCTGTGCTTTCTTTCGTTCTGAACAGGTGTTATTGTTTTCTGCACAAAAGCGATTCTGCGAAGCAATGTGAAGACTTCTGCTTCCCAGGCACAGAGAAGGTGCTAGCAGGGAACTGTCTGCCTGCCTTTCCCCAGTGCTCTGCAAGCTCTCCAGGACAACATAAAATCTGGGGCTCTGTGCTTTCTTTCGTTCTGAACAAGTGTTACTGTTTTCTGCACAAAAGCGATTCTGCGAAGCAATGGGAACACTTCTGTTTCCCAGGCACAGACAACGTGCTAGCAGGGAATTCTCTGCCTGCTTTTCCCCAGTGCTCTGCAAGCTCTCCAGGACAACATAAAATCTGGGGCTCTGTGCTTTCTTTCGTTCTGAACAAGTGTTATTGTTTTCTGCACAAAAGCGATTCTGCGAAGCAATGTGAACAGGCACAGAGAAGGTGCTAGCAGGGAATTCTCTGCCTGCCTTTCCCCAGTGCTCTGCAAGCTCTCCAGGACAACATAAAATCTGGGGCTCTGTGCTTTCTTTCGTTCTGAACAAGTGTTACTGTTTTCTGCACAAAAGCGATTCTGCGAAGCAATGTGAACACTTCTGTTTCCCAGGCACAGAGAAGGTGCTAGCAGGGAATTCTCTGCCTGCTTTTCCTCAGTGCTCTGCAAGCTCTCCAGGACAACATAAAATCTGGGGCTCTGTGCTTTCTTTTGTTCTGAACAAGTGTTACTGTTTTCTGCACAAAAGCGATTCTGCGAAGCAATGTGAACACTTCTCTTTCCCAGGCACAGAGAAGGTGCTAGCAGGGAATTCTGTGCCTGCTTTTCCCCAGTGCTCTGTAAGCTCTCCAGGACAACATAAATTCTGGGGCTCTGTGCTTTCTTTCGTTCTGAACAAGTGTTACTGTTTTCTGCACAAAAGCGATTCTGCGAAGCAATGTGAAGACTTCTGCTTCCCAGGCACAGAGAAGGTGCTAGCAGGGAATTCTCTGCCTGCCTTTCCCCAGTGCTCTGCAAGCTCTCCAGGACAACATAAAATCTGGGGCTCTGTGCTTTCTTTCGTCTGAACAAGTGTTACGGTTTTCTGCACAAAAGCGATTCTGCGAAGCAATGTGAACAGGCACAGAGAAGGTGCTAGCAGGGAATTCTCTGCCTGCCTTTCCCCAGTGCTCTGCAAGCTCTCCAGGACAACATAAAATCTGGGGCTCTGTGCTTTCTTTCGTTCTGAACAAGTGTTACTGTTTTCTGCACAAAAGCGATTCTGCGAAGAAATGTGAACACTTCTGTTTCCCAGGCACAGAGAAGGTGCTAGCAGGGAATTCTCTGCCTGCTTTTCCCCAGTACTCTGCAAGCTCTCCAGGACAACATAAAATCTGGGGCTCTGTGCTTTCTTTCGTTCTGAACAGGTGTTATTGTTTTCTGCACAAAAGCGATTCTGCGAAGCAATGGGAACACTTCTGTTTCCCAGGCACAGAGAAGGTGCTAGCAGGGAATTCTCTGCCTGCTTTTCCCCAGTGCTCTGTAAGCTCTCCAGGACAACAGCAAATCTGGGGCTCTGTGGTTTCTTTCGTTCTGAACAAGTGTTACTGTTTTCTGCACAAAAGCGATTCTGCGAAGCAATGTGAAGACTTCTGCTTCCCAGGCACAGAGAAGGTGCTAGCAGGGAATTCTCTGCCTGCCTTTCCCCAGTGCTCTGCAAGCTCTCCAGGACAACATAAAATCTGGGGCTCTGTGCTTTCTTTCGTTCTGAACAAGTGTTAATGTTTTCTGCACAAAAGCGATTCTGCGAAGCAATGTGAACACTTCTGTTTCCCAGGCACAGAGAAGGTGCTAGCAGGGAATTCTCTGCCTGCTTTTCCCCAGTGCTCTGCAAGCTCTCCAGGACAACATAAAATCTGGGGCTCTGTGCTTTCTTTCGTTCTGAACAAGTGTTACTGTTTTCTGCACAAAAGCGATTCTGCGAAGCAATGTGAACACTTCTGTTTCCCAGGCACAGAGAAGGTGCTAGCAGGGAATTCTCTGCCTGCTTTTCCCCAGTGCTCTGCAAGCTCTCCAGGACAACATAAAATCTGGGGCTCTGTGCTTTCTTTCGTTCTGAACAAGTGTTACTGTTTTCTGCACAAAAGCGATTCTGCGAAGCAATGTGAAGACTTCTGCTTCCCAGGCACAGAGAAGGTGCTAGCAGGAAATTCTCTGCCTGCCTTTCCCCAGTGCTCTGCAAGCTCTCCAGGACAACATAGAATCTGGGGCTCTGTGCTTTCTTTTGTTCTGAACAAGTGTTACTGTTTTCTGCACAAAAGCGATTCTGCGAAGCAATGTGAAGACTTCTGCTTCCCAGGCACAGAGAAGGTGCTAGCAGGGAATTCTCTGCCTGCCTTTCCCCAGTGCTCTGCAAGCTCTCCAGGACAACATAAAATCTGGGGCTCTGTGCTTTCTTTCGTTCTGAACAAGTGTTACTGTTTTCTGCACAAAAGCGATTCTGCGAAGCAATGTGAACAGGCACAGAGAAGGTGCTAGCAGGGAATTCTCTGCCTGCCTTTCCCCAGTGCTCTGCAAGCTCTCCAGGACAACATAAAATCTGGGGCTCTCTGCTTTCTTTTGTTCTGAACAAGTGTTACTGTTTTCTGCACAAAAGCGATTCTGCGAAGCAATGGGAACACTTCTGTTTCCCAGGCACAGAGAAGGTGCTAGCAGGGAATTCTCTGCCTGCTTTTCCCCAGTACTCTGCAAGCTCTCCAGCACAACATAAAATATGGGGCTCTGTGCTTTCTTTCCTTCTGAACAAGTGTTACTGTTTTCTGCACAAAAGCGATTCTGCGAAGCAATGTGAACACTTCTGTTTCCCAGGCACAGAGAAGGTGCTAGCAGGGAATTCTCTGCCTGCCTTTCCCCAGTGCTCTGCAAGCTCTCCAGGACAACATAAAATCTGGGGCTCTGTGCTTTCTTTCGTTCTGAACAAGTGTTACTGTTTTCTGCACAAAAGCGATTCTGCGAAGAAATGTGAACACTTCTGTTTCCCAGGCACAGAGAAGGTGCTAGCAGGGAATTCTCTGCCTGCTTTTCCCCAGTACTCTGCAAGCTCTCCAGGACAACATAAAATCTGGGGCTCTGTGCTTTCTTTCGTTCTGAACAGGTGTTATTGTTTTCTGCACAAAAGCGATTCTGTGAAGCAATGGGAACACTTCTGTTACCCAGGCACAGAGAAGGTGCTAGCAGGGAATTCTCTGCCTGCCTTTCCCCAGTGCTCTGCAAGCTCTCCAGGACAACATAAAATCTGGGGCTCTGTGCTTTCTTTCGTTCTGAACAAGTGTTACTGTTTTCTGCACAAAAGCGATTCTGCGAAGCAATGTGAACAGGCACAGAGAAGGTGCTAGCAGGGAATTCTCTGCCTGCCTTTCCCCAGTGCTCTGCAAGCTCTCCAGGACAACAGCAAATCTGGGGCTCTGTGCTTTCTTTCGTTCTGAACAAGTGTTACTGTTTTCTGCACAAAAGCGATTCTGCGAAGCAATGTGAACACTTCTGTTTCCCAGGCACAGAGAAGGTGCTAGCAGGGAATTCTCTGCCTGCTTTTCCCCAGTACTCTGCAAGCTCTCCAGCACAACATAAAATATGGGGCTCTGTGCTTTCTTTCCTTCTGAACAAGTGTTACTGTTTTCTGCACAAAAGCGATTCTGCGAAGCAATGTGAACACTTCTCTTTCCCAGGCACAGGGAAGGCGCTAGCAGGGAATTCTCTGCCTGCCTTTCCCCAGTGCTCTGCAAGCTCTCCAGGACAACATAAAATCTGGGGCTCTGTGCTTTCTTTCGTTCTGAACAAGTGTTACTGTTTTCTGCACAAAAGCGATTCTGCGAAGCAATGTGAAGACTTCTGCTTCCCAGGCACAGAGAAGGTGCTAGCAGGGAATTCTCTGCCTGCCTTTCCCCAGTGCTCTGCAAGCTCTCCAGGACAACATAAAATCTGGGGCTCTGTGCTTTCTTTCGTCTGAACAAGTGTTACTGTTTTCTGCACAAAAGCGATTCTGCGAAGCAATGTGAACAGGCACAGAGAAGGTGCTAGCAGGGAATTCTCTGCCTGCCTTTCCCCAGTGCTCTGCAAGCTCTCCAGGACAACATAAAATCTGGGGCTCTGTGCTTTCTTTCGTTCTGAACAGGTGTTATTGTTTTCTGCACAAAACGATTCTGCGAAGCAATGTGAACACTTCTGCTTCCCAGGCACAGAGAAGGTGCTAGCAGGGAATTCTCTGCCTGCCTTTCCCCAGTGCTCTGCAAGCTCTCCAGGACAACATAAAATCTGGGGCTCTGTGCTTTCTTTCGTTCTGAACAAGTGTTACTGTTTTCTGCACAAAAGCGATTCTGCGAAGCAATGGGAACACTTCTGTTTCCCAGGCACAGAGAAGGTGCTAGCAGGGAATTCTCTGCCTGCTTTTCCCCAGTGATCTGCAAGCTCTCCAGCACAACATAAAATCTGGGGCTCTGTGCTTTCTTTCGTTCTGAACAAGTGTTATTGTTTTCTGCACAAAAGCGATTCTGCGAAGCAATGTGAAGACTTCTGCATTCCAGGCACAGAGAAGGTGCTAGCAGGGAATTCTCTGCCTGCCTTTCCCCAGTGCTCTGCAAGCTCTCCAGGACAACATAAAATCTGGGGCTCTGTGCTTTCTTTCGTCTGAACAAGTGTTACTGTTTTCTGCACAAAAGCGATTCTGCGAAGCAATGTGAACACTTCTGTTTCCCAGGCACAGAGAAGGTGCTAGCAGGGAATTCTCTGCCTGCTTTTCCCCAGTGCTCTGCAAGCTCTCCAGGACAACATAAAATCTGGGGCTCTGTGCTTTCTTTTGTTCTGAACAAGTGTTACTGTTATCTGCACAAAAGCGATTCTGCGAAGCAATGTGAACACTTCTGTTTCCCAGGCACAGAGAAGGTGCTAGCAGGGAATTCTCTGCCTGATTTTCCCCAGTACTCTGCAAGCTCTCCAGCACAACATAAAATATGGGGCTCTGTGTTTTCTTTCGTTCTGAACAAGTGTTACTGTTTTCTGCACAAAAGCGATACTGCTAAGAAATGTGAACACTTCTGCTTCCCAGGCACCGAGAACGTGCTAGCAGGGAATTCTCTGCCTGCCTTTCCCCAGTGCTCTGCAAGCTCTCCAGGACAACATAAAATCTGGGGCTCTGTGCTTTCTTTCGTCTGAACAAGTGTTACTGTTTTCTGCACAAAAGCGATTCTGCGAAGCAATGTGAACAGGCACAGAGAAGGTGCTAGCAGGGAATTCTCTGCCTGCCTTTCCCCAGTGCTCTGCAAGCTCTCCAGGACAACATAAAATCTGGGGCTCTGTGCTTTCTTTCGTTCTGAACAAGTGTTACTGTTTTCTGCACAAAAGCTATTCTGCGAAGAAATGTGAACACTTCTGTTTCCCAGGCACAGAGAAGGTGCTAGCAGGGAATTCTCTGCCTGCTTTTCCCCAGTACTCTGCAAGCTCTCCAGGACAACATAAAATCTGGGGCTCTGTGCTTTCTTTCGTTCTGAACAGGTGTTATTGTTTTCTGCACAAAAGCGATTCTGCGAAGCAATGGGAACACTTCTGCTTCCCAGGCACAGAGAAGGTGCTAGCAGGGAATTCTCTGCCTGCCTTTCCCCAGTGCTCTGCAAGCTCTCCAGGACAACATAAAATCTGGGGCTCTGTGCTTTCTTTCGTTCTGAACAAGTGTTACTGTTTTCTGCACAAAAGCGATTCTGCGAAGCAATATGAACACTTCTGTTTCCCAGGCACAGAGAAGGTGCTAGCAGGGAATTCTCTGCCTGCCTTTCCCCAGTGCTCTGCAAGCTCTCCAGGACAACATAAAATCTGGGGCTCTGTGCTTTCTTTCGTCTGAACAAGTGTTACTGTTTTCTGCACAAAAGCGATTCTGCGAAGCAATGTGAACAGGCACAGAGAAGGTGCTAGCAGGGAATTCTCTGCCTGCCTTTCCCCAGTGCTCTGCAAGCTCTCCAGGACAACATAAAATCTGGGGCTCTGTGCTTTCCTTCGTCTGAACAAGTGTTACTGTTTTCTGCACAAAAGCGATTCTGCGAAGCAATGTGAACACTTCTGTTTCCCAGGCACAGAGAAGGTGCTAGCAGGGAATTCTCTGCCTGCCTTTCCCCAGTGCTCTGCAAGCTCTCCAGGACAACATAAAATCTGGGGCTCTGTGCTTTCTTTCGTTCTGAACAGGTGTTATTGTTTTCTGCACAAAACGATTCTGCGAAGCAATGTGAACACTTCTGCTTCCCAGGCACAGAGAAGGTGCTAGCAGGGAATTCTCTGCCTGCCTTTCCCCAGTGCTCTGCAAGCTCTCCAGGACAACATAAAATCTGGGGCTCTGTGCTTTCTTTCGTTCTGAACAAGTGTTACTGTTTTCTGCACAAAAGCGATTCTGCGAAGCAATGGGAACACTTCTGTTTCCCAGGCACAGAGAAGGTGCTAGCAGGGAATTCTCTGCCTGCTTTTCCCCAGTGATCTGCAAGCTCTCCAGCACAACATAAAATCTGGGGCTCTGTGCTTTCTTTCGTTCTGAACAAGTGTTATTGTTTTCTGCACAAAAGCGATTCTGCGAAGCAATGTGAAGACTTCTGCATTCCAGGCACAGAGAAGGTGCTAGCAGGGAATTCTCTGCCTGCCTTTCCCCAGTGCTCTGCAAGCTCTCCAGGACAACATAAAATCTGGGGCTCTGTGCTTTCTTTCGTCTGAACAAGTGTTACTGTTTTCTGCACAAAAGCGATTCTGCGAAGCAATGTGAACACTTCTGTTTCCCAGGCACAGAGAAGGTGCTAGCAGGGAATTCTCTGCCTGCTTTTCCCCAGTACTCTGCAAGCTCTCCAGCACAACATAAAATCTGGGGCTCTGTGCTTTCTTTCCTTCTGAACAAGTGTTACTGTTTTCTGCACAAAAGCGATTCTGCGAAGCAATGTGAAGACTTCTGCTTCCCAGGCACAGAGAAGGTGCTAGCAGGGAATTCTCTGCCTGCCTTTCCCCAGTGCTCTGCAAGCTCTCCAGGACAACATAAAATCTGGGGCTCTGTGCTTTCTTTCGTCTGAACAAGTGTTTCTGTTTTCTGCACAAAAGCGATTCTGCGAAGCAATGTGAACACTTCTGTTTCCCAGGCACAGAGAAGGTGCTAGCAGGGAATTCTCTGCCTGCTTTTCCCCAGTGCTCTGCAAGCTCTCCAGGACAACATAAAATCTGGGGCTCTGTGCTTTCTTTTGTTCTGAACAAGTGTTACTGTTATCTGCACAAAAGCGATTCTGCGAAGCAATGTGAACACTTCTGTTTCCCAGGCACAGAGAAGGTGCTAGCAGGGAATTCTCTGCCTGATTTTCCCCAGTACTCTGCAAGCTCTCCAGCACAACATAAAATATGGGGCTCTGTGTTTTCTTTCGTTCTGAACAAGTGTTACTGTTTTCTGCACAAAAGCGATACTGCTAAGAAATGTGAACACTTCTGCTTCCCAGGCACCGAGAACGTGCTAGCAGGGAATTCTCTGCCTGCCTTTCCCCAGTGCTCTGCAAGCTCTCCAGGACAACATAAAATCTGGGGCTCTGTGCTTTCTTTCGTCTGAACAAGTGTTACTGTTTTCTGCACAAAAGCGATTCTGCGAAGCAATGTGAACAGGCACAGAGAAGGTGCTAGCAGGGAATTCTCTGCCTGCCTTTCCCCAGTGCTCTGCAAGCTCTCCAGGACAACATAAAATCTGGGGCTCTGTGCTTTCTTTCGTTCTGAACAGGTGTTATTGTTTTCTGCACAAAAGCGATTCTGCGAAGCAATGGGAACACTTCTGCTTCCCAGGCACAGAGAAGGTGCTAGCAGGGAATTCTCTGCCTGCCTTTCCCCAGTGCTCTGCAAGCTCTCCAGGACAACATAAAATCTGGGGCTCTGTGCTTTCTTTCGTTCTGAACAAGTGTTACTGTTTTCTGCACAAAAGCGATTCTGCGAAGCAATGTGAACACTTCTGCTTCCCAGGCACAGAGAAGGTGCTAGCAGGGAATTCTCTGCCTGCCTTTCCCCAGTGCTCTGCAAGCTCTCCAGGACAACATAAAATCTGGGGCTCTGTGCTTTCCTTCGTCTCAAAAAGTGTTACTGTTTTCTGCACAAAAGCGATTCTGCGAAGCAATGTGAACACTTCTGTTTCCCAGGCACAGAGAAGGTGCTAGCAGGGAATTCTCTGCCTGCTTTTCCCCAGTGCTCTGCAAGCTCTCCAGGACAACATAAAATCTGGGGCTCTGTGCTTTCTTTTGTTCTGAACAAGTGTTACTGTTATCTGCACAAAAGCGATTCTGCGAAGCAATGTGAACACTTCTGTTTCCCAGGCACAGAGAAGGTGCTAGCAGGGAATTCTCTGCCTGCTTTTCCCCAGTACTCTGCAAGCTCTCCAGCACAACATAAAATATGGGTCTCTGTGCTTTCTTTCCTTCTGAACAAGTGTTACTGTTTTCTGCACAAAAGCGATACTGCTAAGAAATGTGAACACTTCTGCTTCCCAGGCACCGAGAACGTGCTAGCAGGGAATTCTCTGCCTGCCTTTCCCCAGTGCTCTGCAAGCTCTCCAGGACAACATAAAATCTGGGGCTCTGTGCTTTCTTTCGTTCTGAACAAGTGTTACAGTTTTCTGCACAAAAGCGATTCTGCGAAGGAATGTGAACAGGCACAGAGAAGGTGCTAGCAGGGAATTCTCTGCCTGCCTTTCCCCAGTGCTCTGCAAGCTCTCCAGCACAACATAAAATATGGGGCTCTGTGCTTTCTTTCGTTCTGAACAAGTGTTACTGTTTTCTGCACAAAAGCGATTCTGCGAAGAAATGTGAACACTTCTGTTTCCCAGGCACAGAGAAGGTGCTAGCAGGGAATTCTCTGCCTGCTTTTCCCCAGTGCTCTGCAAGCTCTCCAGGACAACATAAAATCTGGGGCTCTGTGCTTTCTTTCGTTCTGAACAGGTGTTATTGTTTTCTGCACAAAACGATTCTGCGAAGCAATGTGAACACTTCTGTTTCCCAGGCACAGAGAAGGTGCTAGCAGGGAATTCTCTGCCTGCCTTTCCCCAGTGCTCTGCAAGCTCTCCAGGACAACATAAAATCTGGGGCTCTGTGGTTTCTTTCGTTCTGAACAAGTGTTACTGTTTTCTGCACAAAAGCGATTCTGCGAAGCAATGGGAACACTTCTGTTTCCCAGGCACAGAGAAGGTGCTAGCAGGGAATTCTCTGCCTGCTTTTCCCCAGTGCTCTGCAAGCTCTCCAGGACAACATAAAATCTGGGGCTCTGTGCTTTCTTTCGTTCTGAACAAGTGTTATTGTTTTCTGCACAAAAGCGATTCTGCGAAGCAATGTGAAGACTTCTGCTTCCCAGGCACAGAGAAGGTGCTAGCAGGGAATTCTCTGCCTGCCTTTCCCCAGTGCTCTGCAAGCTCTCCAGGACAACATAAAATCTGGGGCTCTGTGCTTTCTTTCGTCTGAACAAGTGTTACTGTTTTCTGCACAAAAGCGATTCTGCGAAGCAATGTGAACACTTCTGTTTCCCAGGCACAGAGAAGGTGCTAGCAGGGAATTCTCTGCCTGCTTTTCCCCAGTACTCTGCAAGCTCTCCAGCACAACATAAAATCTGGGGCTCTGTGCTTTCTTTCGTTCTGAACAAGTGTTACTGTTTTCTGCACAAAAGCGATTCTGCGAAGCAATGTGAAGACTTCTGCTTCCCAGGCACAGAGAAGGTGCTAGCAGGGAATTCTCTGCCTGCTTTTCCCCAGTGGTCTGCAAGCTCTCCAGGACAACATAAAATCTGGGGCTCTGTGCTTTCTTTTGTTCTGAACAAGTGTTACTGTTATCTGCACAAAAGCGATTCTGCGAAGCAATGTGTACACTTCTGTTTCCCAGGCACAGAGAAGGTGCTAGCAGGGAATTCTCTGCCTGCTTTTCCCCAGTACTCTGCAAGCTCTCCAGGACAACATAAAATATGGGGCTCTGTGCTTTCTTTCCTTCTGAACAAGTGTTACTGTTTTCTGCACAAAAGCGATACTGCTAAGAAATGTGAACACTTCTGCTTCCCAGGCACCGAGAACGTGCTAGCAGGGAATTCTCTGCCTGCCTTTCCCCAGTGCTCTGCAAGCTCTCCAGGACAACATAAAATCTGGGGCTCTGTGCTTTCTTTCCTTCTGAACAAGTGTTACTGTTTTCTGCACAAAAGCGATTCTGCGAAGCAATGGGAACACTTCTGTTTCCCAGGCACAGAGAAGGTGCTAGCAGGGAATTCTCTGCCTGCTTTTCCCCAGTGCTCTGCAAGCTCTCCAGGACAACATAAAATCTGGGGCTCTGTGCTTTCTTTCGTTCTGAACAAGTGTTATTGTTTTCTGCACAAAAGCGATTCTGCGAAGGAATGTGAAGACTTCTGCTTCCCAGGCACAGAGAAGGTGCTAGCAGGGAATTCTCTGCCTGCTTTTCCCCAGTGCTCTGCAAGCTCTCCAGGACAACATAAAATCTGGGGCTCTGTGCTTTCTTTTGTTCTGAACAAGTGTTACTGTTATCTGCACAAAAGCGATTCTGCGAAGCAATGTGAACACTTCTGTTTCCCAGGCACAGAGAAGGTGCTAGCAGGGAATTCTCTGCCTGATTTTCCCCAGTACTCTGCAAGCTCTCCAGCACAACATAAAATATGGGGCTCTGTGTTTTCTTTCGTTCTGAACAAGTGTTACTGTTTTCTGCACAAAAGCGATACTGCTAAGAAATGTGAACACTTCTGCTTCCCAGGCACCGAGAACGTGCTAGCAGGGAATTCTCTGCCTGCCTTTCCCCAGTGCTCTGCAAGCTCTCCAGGACAACATAAAATCTGGGGCTCTGTGCTTTCTTTCGTCTGAACAAGTGTTACTGTTTTCTGCACAAAAGCGATTCTGCGAAGCAATGTGAACAGGCACAGAGAAGGTGCTAGCAGGGAATTCTCTGCCTGCCTTTCCCCAGTGCTCTGCAAGCTCTCCAGGACAACATAAAATCTGGGGCTCTGTGCTTTCTTTCGTTCTGAACAGGTGTTATTGTTTTCTGCACAAAAGCGATTCTGCGAAGCAATGGGAACACTTCTGCTTCCCAGGCACAGAGAAGGTGCTAGCAGGGAATTCTCTGCCTGCCTTTCCCCAGTGCTCTGCAAGCTCTCCAGGACAACATAAAATCTGGGGCTCTGTGCTTTCTTTCGTTCTGAACAAGTGTTACTGTTTTCTGCACAAAAGCGATTCTGCGAAGCAATGTGAACACTTCTGCTTCCCAGGCACAGAGAAGGTGCTAGCAGGGAATTCTCTGCCTGCCTTTCCCCAGTGCTCTGCAAGCTCTCCAGGACAACATAAAATCTGGGGCTCTGTGCTTTCCTTCGTCTCAAAAAGTGTTACTGTTTTCTGCACAAAAGCGATTCTGCGAAGCAATGTGAACACTTCTGTTTCCCAGGCACAGAGAAGGTGCTAGCAGGGAATTCTCTGCCTGCTTTTCCCCAGTGCTCTGCAAGCTCTCCAGGACAACATAAAATCTGGGGCTCTGTGCTTTCTTTTGTTCTGAACAAGTGTTACTGTTATCTGCACAAAAGCGATTCTGCGAAGCAATGTGAACACTTCTGTTTCCCAGGCACAGAGAAGGTGCTAGCAGGGAATTCTCTGCCTGCTTTTCCCCAGTACTCTGCAAGCTCTCCAGCACAACATAAAATATGGGTCTCTGTGCTTTCTTTCCTTCTGAACAAGTGTTACTGTTTTCTGCACAAAAGCGATACTGCTAAGAAATGTGAACACTTCTGCTTCCCAGGCACCGAGAACGTGCTAGCAGGGAATTCTCTGCCTGCCTTTCCCCAGTGCTCTGCAAGCTCTCCAGGACAACATAAAATCTGGGGCTCTGTGCTTTCTTTCGTTCTGAACAAGTGTTACAGTTTTCTGCACAAAAGCGATTCTGCGAAGGAATGTGAACAGGCACAGAGAAGGTGCTAGCAGGGAATTCTCTGCCTGCCTTTCCCCAGTGCTCTGCAAGCTCTCCAGCACAACATAAAATATGGGGCTCTGTGCTTTCTTTCGTTCTGAACAAGTGTTACTGTTTTCTGCACAAAAGCGATTCTGCGAAGAAATGTGAACACTTCTGTTTCCCAGGCACAGAGAAGGTGCTAGCAGGGAATTCTCTGCCTGCTTTTCCCCAGTGCTCTGCAAGCTCTCCAGGACAACATAAAATCTGGGGCTCTGTGCTTTCTTTCGTTCTGAACAGGTGTTATTGTTTTCTGCACAAAACGATTCTGCGAAGCAATGTGAACACTTCTGTTTCCCAGGCACAGAGAAGGTGCTAGCAGGGAATTCTCTGCCTGCCTTTCCCCAGTGCTCTGCAAGCTCTCCAGGACAACATAAAATCTGGGGCTCTGTGGTTTCTTTCGTTCTGAACAAGTGTTACTGTTTTCTGCACAAAAGCGATTCTGCGAAGCAATGGGAACACTTCTGTTTCCCAGGCACAGAGAAGGTGCTAGCAGGGAATTCTCTGCCTGCTTTTCCCCAGTGCTCTGCAAGCTCTCCAGGACAACATAAAATCTGGGGCTCTGTGCTTTCTTTCGTTCTGAACAAGTGTTATTGTTTTCTGCACAAAAGCGATTCTGCGAAGCAATGTGAAGACTTCTGCTTCCCAGGCACAGAGAAGGTGCTAGCAGGGAATTCTCTGCCTGCCTTTCCCCAGTGCTCTGCAAGCTCTCCAGGACAACATAAAATCTGGGGCTCTGTGCTTTCTTTCGTCTGAACAAGTGTTACTGTTTTCTGCACAAAAGCGATTCTGCGAAGCAATGTGAACACTTCTGTTTCCCAGGCACAGAGAAGGTGCTAGCAGGGAATTCTCTGCCTGCTTTTCCCCAGTACTCTGCAAGCTCTCCAGCACAACATAAAATCTGGGGCTCTGTGCTTTCTTTCGTTCTGAACAAGTGTTACTGTTTTCTGCACAAAAGCGATTCTGCGAAGCAATGTGAAGACTTCTGCTTCCCAGGCACAGAGAAGGTGCTAGCAGGGAATTCTCTGCCTGCTTTTCCCCAGTGGTCTGCAAGCTCTCCAGGACAACATAAAATCTGGGGCTCTGTGCTTTCTTTTGTTCTGAACAAGTGTTACTGTTATCTGCACAAAAGCGATTCTGCGAAGCAATGTGTACACTTCTGTTTCCCAGGCACAGAGAAGGTGCTAGCAGGGAATTCTCTGCCTGCTTTTCCCCAGTACTCTGCAAGCTCTCCAGGACAACATAAAATATGGGGCTCTGTGCTTTCTTTCCTTCTGAACAAGTGTTACTGTTTTCTGCACAAAAGCGATACTGCTAAGAAATGTGAACACTTCTGCTTCCCAGGCACCGAGAACGTGCTAGCAGGGAATTCTCTGCCTGCCTTTCCCCAGTGCTCTGCAAGCTCTCCAGGACAACATAAAATCTGGGGCTCTGTGCTTTCTTTCCTTCTGAACAAGTGTTACTGTTTTCTGCACAAAAGCGATTCTGCGAAGCAATGGGAACACTTCTGTTTCCCAGGCACAGAGAAGGTGCTAGCAGGGAATTCTCTGCCTGCTTTTCCCCAGTGCTCTGCAAGCTCTCCAGGACAACATAAAATCTGGGGCTCTGTGCTTTCTTTCGTTCTGAACAAGTGTTATTGTTTTCTGCACAAAAGCGATTCTGCGAAGGAATGTGAAGACTTCTGCTTCCCAGGCACAGAGAAGGTGCTAGCAGGGAATTCTCTGCCTGCCTTTCCCCAGTGCTCTGCAAGCTCTCCAGGACAACATAAAATCTGGGGCTCTGTGCTTTCTTTCGTCTGAACAAGTGTTACTGTTTTCTGCACAAAAGCGATTCTGCGAAGCAATGTGAACACTTCTGTTTCCCAGGCACAGAGAAGGTGCTAGCAGGGAATTCTCTGCCTGCTTTTCCCCAGTGCTCTGCAAGCTCTCCAGGACAACATAAAATCTGGGGCTCTGTGCTTTCTTTTGTTCTGAACAAGTGTTACTGTTATCTGCACAAAAGCGATTCTGCGAAGCAATGTGAACACTTCTGTTTCCCAGGCACAGAGAAGGTGCTAGCAGGGAATTCTCTGCCTGCTTTTCCCCAGTACTCTGCAAGCTCTCCAGCACAACATAAAATCTGGGGCTCTGTGCTTTCTTTCGTTCTGAACAAGTGTTACTGTTTTCTGCACAAAAGCGATTCTGCGAAGCAATGGGAACACTTCTCTTTCCCAGGCACAGGGAAGGTGCTAGCAGGGAATTCTCTGCCTGCCTTTCCCCAGTGCTCTGCAAGCTCTCCAGGACAACATAAAATCTGGGGCTCTGTGCTTTCTTTTGTTCTGAACAAGTGTTACTGTTTTCTGCACAAAAGCGATTCTGCGAAGCAATGTGAAGACTTCTGCTTCCCAGGCACAGAGAAGGTGCTAGCAGGGAATTCTCTGCCTGCCTTTCCCCAGTGCTCTGCAAGCTCTCCAGGACAACAGCAAATCTGGGGCTCTGTGCTTTCTTTCGTTCTGAACAAGTGTTACTGTTTTCTGCACAAAAGCGATTCTGCGAAGCAATGTGAAGACTTCTGCTTCCCAGGCACAGAGAAGGTGCTAGCAGGGAATTCTCTGCCTGCCTTTCCCCAGTGCTCTGCAAGCTCTCCAGGACAACATAAAATCTGGGGCTCTGTGCTTTCTTTCGTTCTGAACAAGTGTTACTGTTTTCTGCACAAAAGCGATACTGCGAAGCAATGTGAACACTTCTGTTTCCCAGGCACAGAGAAGGTGCTAGCAGGGAATTCTCTGCCTGCTTTTCCCCAGTACTCTGCAAGCTCTCCAGGACAACATAAAATCTGGGGCTCTGTGCTTTCTTTCGTTCTGAACAAGTGTTATTGTTTTCTGCACAAAAGCGATTCTGCGAAGCAATGTGAACAGGCACAGAGAAGGTGCTAGCAGGGAATTCTCTGCCTGCCTTTCCCCAGTGCTCTGCAAGCTCTCCAGGACAACATAAAATCTGGGGCTCTGTGCTTTCTTTCGTTCTGAACAAGTGTTACTGTTTTCTGCACAAAAGCGATTCTGCGAAGCAATGTGAACACTTCTGTTTCCCAGGCACAGAGAAGGTGCTAGCAGGGAATTCTCTGCCTGCTTTTCCCCAGTACTCTGCAAGCTCTCCAGCACAACATAAAATATGGGGCTCTGTGCTTTCTTTCCTTCTGAACAAGTGTTACTGTTTTCTGCACAAAAGCGATTCTGCGAAGCAATGTGAACACTTCTGTTTCCCAGGCACAGAGAAGGTGCTAGCAGGGAATTCTCTGCCTGCCTTTCCCCAGTGCTCTGCAAGCTCTCCAGGACAACATAAAATCTGGGGCTCTGTGCTTTCTTTCGTTCTGAACAAGTGTTACTGTTTTCTGCACAAAAGCGATTCTGCGAAGAAATGTGAACACTTCTGTTTCCCAGGCACAGAGAAGGTGCTAGCAGGGAATTCTCTGCCTGCTTTTCCCCAGTACTCTGCAAGCTCTCCAGGACAACATAAAATCTGGGGCTCTGTGCTTTCTTTCGTTCTGAACAGGTGTTATTGTTTTCTGCACAAAAGCGATTCTGTGAAGCAATGGGAACACTTCTGTTTCCCAGGCACAGAGAAGGTGCTAGCAGGGAATTCTCTGCCTGCCTTTCCCCAGTGCTCTGCAAGCTCTCCAGGACAACATAAAATCTGGGGCTCTGTGCTTTCTTTCGTTCTGAACAAGTGTTACTGTTTTCTGCACAAAAGCGATTCTGCGAAGCAATGTGAACAGGCACAGAGAAGGTGCTAGCAGGGAATTCTCTGCCTGCCTTTCCCCAGTGCTCTGCAAGCTCTCCAGGACAACAGCAAATCTGGGGCTCTGTGCTTTCTTTCGTTCTGAACAAGTGTTACTGTTTTCTGCACAAAAGCGATTCTGCGAAGCAATGTGAACACTTCTGTTTCCCAGGCACAGAGAAGGTGCTAGCAGGGAATTCTCTGCCTGCTTTTCCCCAGTACTCTGCAAGCTCTCCAGCACAATATAAAATATGGGGCTCTGTGCTTTCTTTCCTTCTGAACAAGTGTTACTGTTTTCTGCACAAAAGCGATTCTGCGAAGCAATGTGAACACTTCTCTTTCCCAGGCACAGGGAAGGCGCTAGCAGGGAATTCTCTGCCTGCCTTTCCCCAGTGCTCTGCAAGCTCTCCAGGACAACATAAAATCTGGGGCTCTGTGCTTTCTTTCGTTCTGAACAAGTGTTACTGTTTTCTGCACAAAAGCGATTCTGCGAAGCAATGTGAAGACTTCTGCTTCCCAGGCACAGAGAAGGTGCTAGCAGGGAATTCTCTGCCTGCCTTTCCCCAGTGCTCTGCAAGCTCTCCAGGACAACATAAAATCTGGGGCTCTGTGCTTTCTTTCGTCTGAACAAGTGTTACTGTTTTCTGCACAAAAGCGATTCTGCGAAGCAATGTGAACAGGCACAGAGAAGGTGCTAGCAGGGAATTCTCTGCCTGCCTTTCCCCAGTGCTCTGCAAGCTCTCCAGGACAACATAAAATCTGGGGCTCTGTGCTTTCTTTCGTTCTGAACAGGTGTTATTGTTTTCTGCACAAAACGATTCTGCGAAGCAATGTGAACACTTCTGCTTCCCAGGCACAGAGAAGGTGCTAGCAGGGAATTCTCTGCCTGCCTTTCCCCAGTGCTCTGCAAGCTCTCCAGGACAACATAAAATCTGGGGCTCTGTGCTTTCTTTCGTTCTGAACAAGTGTTACTGTTTTCTGCACAAAAGCGATTCTGCGAAGCAATGTGAAGACTTCTGCATTCCAGGCACAGAGAAGGTGCTAGCAGGGAATTCTCTGCCTGCCTTTCCCCAGTGCTCTGCAAGCTCTCCAGGACAACATAAAATCTGGGGCTCTGTGCTTTCTTTCGTCTGAACAAGTGTTACTGTTTTCTGCACAAAAGCGATTCTGCGAAGCAATGTGAACACTTCTGTTTCCCAGGCACAGAGAAGGTGCTAGCAGGGAATTCTCTGCCTGCTTTTCCCCAGTACTCTGCAAGCTCTCCAGGACAACATAAAATCTGGGGCTCTGTGCTTTCTTTCCTTCTGAACAAGTGTTACTGTTTTCTGCACAAAAGCGATTCTGCGAAGCAATGGGAAGACTTCTGCTTCCCAGGCACAGAGAAGGTGCTAGCAGGGAATTCTCTGCCTGCCTTTCCCCAGTGCTCTGCAAGCTCTCCAGGACAACATAAAATCTGGGGCTCTGTGCTTTCTTTCGTCTGAACAAGTGTTACTGTTATCTGCACAAAAGCGATTCTGCGAAGCAATGTGAACACTTCTGTTTCCCAGGCACAGAGAAGGTGCTAGCAGGGAATTCTCTGCCTGCTTTTCCCCAGTGCTCTGCAAGCTCTCCAGGACAACATAAAATCTGGGGCTCTGTGCTTTCTTTTGTTCTGAACAAGTGTTACTGTTATCTGCACAAAAGCGATTCTGCGAAGCAATGTGAACACTTCTGTTTCCCAGGCACAGAGAAGGTGCTAGCAGGGAATTCTCTGCCTGATTTTCCCCAGTACTCTGCAAGCTCTCCAGCACAACATAAAATATGGGGCTCTGTGTTTTCTTTCGTTCTGAACAAGTGTTACTGTTTTCTGCACAAAAGCGATACTGCTAAGAAATGTGAACACTTCTGCTTCCCAGGCACCGAGAACGTGCTAGCAGGGAATTCTCTGCCTGCCTTTCCCCAGTGCTCTGCAAGCTCTCCAGCACAACATAAAATCTGGGGCTCTGTGCTTTCTTTCGTCTGAACAAGTGTTACTGTTTTCTGCACAAAAGCGATTCTGCGAAGCAATGTGAACAGGCACAGAGAAGGTGCTAGCAGGGAATTCTCTGCCTGCCTTTCCCCAGTGCTCTGCAAGCTCTCCAGGACAACATAAAATCTGGGGCTCTGTGCTTTCTTTCGTTCTGAACAAGTGTTACTGTTTTCTGCACAAAAGCTATTCTGCGAAGAAATGTGAACACTTCTGTTTCCCAGGCACAGAGAAGGTGCTAGCAGGGAATTCTCTGCCTGCTTTTCCCCAGTACTCTGCAAGCTCTCCAGGACAACATAAAATCTGGGGCTCTGTGCTTTCTTTCGTTCTGAACAGGTGTTATTGTTTTCTGCACAAAAGCGATTCTGCGAAGCAATGGGAACACTTCTGCTTCCCAGGCACAGAGAAGGTGCTAGCAGGGAATTCTCTGCCTGCCTTTCCCCAGTGCTCTGCAAGCTCTCCAGGACAACATAAAATCTGGGGCTCTGTGCTTTCTTTCGTTCTGAACAAGTGTTACTGTTTTCTGCACAAAAGCGATTCTGCGAAGCAATATGAACACTTCTGTTTCCCAGGCACAGAGAAGGTGCTAGCAGGGAATTCTCTGCCTGCCTTTCCCCAGTGCTCTGCAAGCTCTCCAGGACAACATAAAATCTGGGGCTCTGTGCTTTCTTTCGTCTGAACAAGTGTTACTGTTTTCTGCACAAAAGCGATTCTGCGAAGCAATGTGAACAGGCACAGAGAAGGTGCTAGCAGGGAATTCTCTGCCTGCCTTTCCCCAGTGCTCTGCAAGCTCTCCAGGACAACATAAAATCTGGGGCTCTGTGCTTTCCTTCGTCTGAACAAGTGTTACTGTTTTCTGCACAAAAGCGATTCTGCGAAGCAATGTGAACACTTCTGTTTCCCAGGCACAGAGAAGGTGCTAGCAGGGAATTCTCTGCCTGCCTTTCCCCAGTGCTCTGCAAGCTCTCCAGGACAACATAAAATCTGGGGCTCTGTGCTTTCTTTCGTTCTGAACAGGTGTTATTGTTTTCTGCACAAAACGATTCTGCGAAGCAATGTGAACACTTCTGCTTCCCAGGCACAGAGAAGGTGCTAGCAGGGAATTCTCTGCCTGCCTTTCCCCAGTGCTCTGCAAGCTCTCCAGGACAACATAAAATCTGGGGCTCTGTGCTTTCTTTCGTTCTGAACAAGTGTTACTGTTTTCTGCACAAAAGCGATTCTGCGAAGCAATGGGAACACTTCTGTTTCCCAGGCACAGAGAAGGTGCTAGCAGGGAATTCTCTGCCTGCTTTTCCCCAGTGATCTGCAAGCTCTCCAGCACAACATAAAATCTGGGGCTCTGTGCTTTCTTTCGTTCTGAACAAGTGTTATTGTTTTCTGCACAAAAGCGATTCTGCGAAGCAATGTGAAGACTTCTGCATTCCAGGCACAGAGAAGGTGCTAGCAGGGAATTCTCTGCCTGCCTTTCCCCAGTGCTCTGCAAGCTCTCCAGGACAACATAAAATCTGGGGCTCTGTGCTTTCTTTCGTCTGAACAAGTGTTACTGTTTTCTGCACAAAAGCGATTCTGCGAAGCAATGTGAACACTTCTGTTTCCCAGGCACAGAGAAGGTGCTAGCAGGGAATTCTCTGCCTGCTTTTCCCCAGTACTCTGCAAGCTCTCCAGCACAACATAAAATCTGGGGCTCTGTGCTTTCTTTCCTTCTGAACAAGTGTTACTGTTTTCTGCACAAAAGCGATTCTGCGAAGCAATGTGAAGACTTCTGCTTCCCAGGCACAGAGAAGGTGCTAGCAGGGAATTCTCTGCCTGCCTTTCCCCAGTGCTCTGCAAGCTCTCCAGGACAACATAAAATCTGGGGCTCTGTGCTTTCTTTCGTCTGAACAAGTGTTTCTGTTTTCTGCACAAAAGCGATTCTGCGAAGCAATGTGAACACTTCTGTTTCCCAGGCACAGAGAAGGTGCTAGCAGGGAATTCTCTGCCTGCTTTTCCCCAGTGCTCTGCAAGCTCTCCAGGACAACATAAAATCTGGGGCTCTGTGCTTTCTTTTGTTCTGAACAAGTGTTACTGTTATCTGCACAAAAGCGATTCTGCGAAGCAATGTGAACACTTCTGTTTCCCAGGCACAGAGAAGGTGCTAGCAGGGAATTCTCTGCCTGCTTTTCCCCAGTACTCTGCAAGCTCTCCAGGACAACATAAAATCTGGGGCTCTGTGCTTTCTTTCCTTCTGAACAAGTGTTACTGTTTTCTGCACAAAAGCGATTCTGCGAAGCAATGGGAAGACTTCTGCTTCCCAGGCACAGAGAAGGTGCTAGCAGGGAATTCTCTGCCTGCCTTTCCCCAGTGCTCTGCAAGCTCTCCAGGACAACATAAAATCTGGGGCTCTGTGCTTTCTTTCGTCTGAACAAGTGTTACTGTTATCTGCACAAAAGCGATTCTGCGAAGCAATGTGAACACTTCTGTTTCCCAGGCACAGAGAAGGTGCTAGCAGGGAATTCTCTGCCTGCTTTTCCCCAGTGCTCTGCAAGCTCTCCAGGACAACATAAAATCTGGGGCTCTGTGCTTTCTTTTGTTCTGAACAAGTGTTACTGTTATCTGCACAAAAGCGATTCTGCGAAGCAATGTGAACACTTCTGTTTCCCAGGCACAGAGAAGGTGCTAGCAGGGAATTCTCTGCCTGATTTTCCCCAGTACTCTGCAAGCTCTCCAGCACAACATAAAATATGGGGCTCTGTGTTTTCTTTCGTTCTGAACAAGTGTTACTGTTTTCTGCACAAAAGCGATACTGCTAAGAAATGTGAACACTTCTGCTTCCCAGGCACCGAGAACGTGCTAGCAGGGAATTCTCTGCCTGCCTTTCCCCAGTGCTCTGCAAGCTCTCCAGCACAACATAAAATCTGGGGCTCTGTGCTTTCTTTCGTCTGAACAAGTGTTACTGTTTTCTGCACAAAAGCGATTCTGCGAAGCAATGTGAACAGGCACAGAGAAGGTGCTAGCAGGGAATTCTCTGCCTGCCTTTCCCCAGTGCTCTGCAAGCTCTCCAGGACAACATAAAATCTGGGGCTCTGTGCTTTCTTTCGTTCTGAACAAGTGTTACTGTTTTCTGCACAAAAGCTATTCTGCGAAGAAATGTGAACACTTCTGTTTCCCAGGCACAGAGAAGGTGCTAGCAGGGAATTCTCTGCCTGCTTTTCCCCAGTACTCTGCAAGCTCTCCAGGACAACATAAAATCTGGGGCTCTGTGCTTTCTTTCGTTCTGAACAGGTGTTATTGTTTTCTGCACAAAAGCGATTCTGCGAAGCAATGGGAACACTTCTGCTTCCCAGGCACAGAGAAGGTGCTAGCAGGGAATTCTCTGCCTGCCTTTCCCCAGTGCTCTGCAAGCTCTCCAGGACAACATAAAATCTGGGGCTCTGTGCTTTCTTTCGTTCTGAACAAGTGTTACTGTTTTCTGCACAAAAGCGATTCTGCGAAGCAATATGAACACTTCTGTTTCCCAGGCACAGAGAAGGTGCTAGCAGGGAATTCTCTGCCTGCCTTTCCCCAGTGCTCTGCAAGCTCTCCAGGACAACATAAAATCTGGGGCTCTGTGCTTTCTTTCGTCTGAACAAGTGTTACTGTTTTCTGCACAAAAGCGATTCTGCGAAGCAATGTGAACAGGCACAGAGAAGGTGCTAGCAGGGAATTCTCTGCCTGCCTTTCCCCAGTGCTCTGCAAGCTCTCCAGGACAACATAAAATCTGGGGCTCTGTGCTTTCCTTCGTCTGAACAAGTGTTACTGTTTTCTGCACAAAAGCGATTCTGCGAAGCAATGTGAACACTTCTGTTTCCCAGGCACAGAGAAGGTGCTAGCAGGGAATTCTCTGCCTGCCTTTCCCCAGTGCTCTGCAAGCTCTCCAGGACAACATAAAATCTGGGGCTCTGTGCTTTCTTTCGTTCTGAACAGGTGTTATTGTTTTCTGCACAAAACGATTCTGCGAAGCAATGTGAACACTTCTGCTTCCCAGGCACAGAGAAGGTGCTAGCAGGGAATTCTCTGCCTGCCTTTCCCCAGTGCTCTGCAAGCTCTCCAGGACAACATAAAATCTGGGGCTCTGTGCTTTCTTTCGTTCTGAACAAGTGTTACTGTTTTCTGCACAAAAGCGATTCTGCGAAGCAATGGGAACACTTCTGTTTCCCAGGCACAGAGAAGGTGCTAGCAGGGAATTCTCTGCCTGCTTTTCCCCAGTGATCTGCAAGCTCTCCAGCACAACATAAAATCTGGGGCTCTGTGCTTTCTTTCGTTCTGAACAAGTGTTATTGTTTTCTGCACAAAAGCGATTCTGCGAAGCAATGTGAAGACTTCTGCATTCCAGGCACAGAGAAGGTGCTAGCAGGGAATTCTCTGCCTGCCTTTCCCCAGTGCTCTGCAAGCTCTCCAGGACAACATAAAATCTGGGGCTCTGTGCTTTCTTTCGTCTGAACAAGTGTTACTGTTTTCTGCACAAAAGCGATTCTGCGAAGCAATGTGAACACTTCTGTTTCCCAGGCACAGAGAAGGTGCTAGCAGGGAATTCTCTGCCTGCTTTTCCCCAGTACTCTGCAAGCTCTCCAGCACAACATAAAATCTGGGGCTCTGTGCTTTCTTTCCTTCTGAACAAGTGTTACTGTTTTCTGCACAAAAGCGATTCTGCGAAGCAATGTGAAGACTTCTGCTTCCCAGGCACAGAGAAGGTGCTAGCAGGGAATTCTCTGCCTGCCTTTCCCCAGTGCTCTGCAAGCTCTCCAGGACAACATAAAATCTGGGGCTCTGTGCTTTCTTTCGTCTGAACAAGTGTTTCTGTTTTCTGCACAAAAGCGATTCTGCGAAGCAATGTGAACACTTCTGTTTCCCAGGCACAGAGAAGGTGCTAGCAGGGAATTCTCTGCCTGCTTTTCCCCAGTGCTCTGCAAGCTCTCCAGGACAACATAAAATCTGGGGCTCTGTGCTTTCTTTTGTTCTGAACAAGTGTTACTGTTATCTGCACAAAAGCGATTCTGCGAAGCAATGTGAACACTTCTGTTTCCCAGGCACAGAGAAGGTGCTAGCAGGGAATTCTCTGCCTGATTTTCCCCAGTACTCTGCAAGCTCTCCAGCACAACATAAAATATGGGGCTCTGTGTTTTCTTTCGTTCTGAACAAGTGTTACTGTTTTCTGCACAAAAGCGATACTGCTAAGAAATGTGAACACTTCTGCTTCCCAGGCACCGAGAACGTGCTAGCAGGGAATTCTCTGCCTGCCTTTCCCCAGTGCTCTGCAAGCTCTCCAGGACAACATAAAATCTGGGGCTCTGTGCTTTCTTTCGTCTGAACAAGTGTTACTGTTTTCTGCACAAAAGCGATTCTGCGAAGCAATGTGAACAGGCACAGAGAAGGTGCTAGCAGGGAATTCTCTGCCTGCCTTTCCCCAGTGCTCTGCAAGCTCTCCAGGACAACATAAAATCTGGGGCTCTGTGCTTTCTTTCGTTCTGAACAAGTGTTACTGTTTTCTGCACAAAAGCTATTCTGCGAAGAAATGTGAACACTTCTGTTTCCCAGGCACAGAGAAGGTGCTAGCAGGGAATTCTCTGCCTGCTTTTCCCCAGTACTCTGCAAGCTCTCCAGGACAACATAAAATCTGGGGCTCTGTGCTTTCTTTCGTTCTGAACAAGTGTTACTGTTTTCTGCACAAAAGCGATTCTGCGAAGCAATGGGAACACTTCTGCTTCCCAGGCACAGAGAAGGTGCTAGCAGGGAATTCTCTGCCTGCCTTTCCCCAGTGCTCTGCAAGCTCTCCAGGACAACATAAAATCTGGGGCTCTGTGCTTTCTTTCGTTCTGAACAAGTGTTACTGTTTTCTGCACAAAAGCGATTCTGCGAAGCAATGGGAACACTTCTGCTTCCCAGGCACAGAGAAGGTGCTAGCAGGGAATTCTCTGCCTGCCTTTCCCCAGTGCTCTGCAAGCTCTCCAGGACAACATAAAATCTGGGGCTCTGTGCTTTCCTTCGTCTCAAAAAGTGTTACTGTTTTCTGCACAAAAGCGATTCTGCGAAGCAATGTGAACACTTCTGTTTCCCAGGCACAGAGAAGGTGCTAGCAGGGAATTCTCTGCCTGCTTTTCCCCAGTGCTCTGCAAGCTCTCCAGCACAACATAAAATATGGGTCTCTGTGCTTTCTTTTGTTCTGAACAAGTGTTACTGTTATCTGCACAAAAGCGATACTGCTAAGAAATGTGAACACTTCTGCTTCCCAGGCACCGAGAACGTGCTAGCAGGGAATTCTCTGCCTGCCTTTCCCCAGTGCTCTGCAAGCTCTCCAGGACAACATAAAATCTGGGGCTCTGTGCTTTCTTTCGTTCTGAACAAGTGTTACAGTTTTCTGCACAAAAGCGATTCTGCGAAGGAATGTGAACAGGCACAGAGAAGGTGCTAGCAGGGAATTCTCTGCCTGCCTTTCCCCAGTGCTCTGCAAGCTCTCCAGCACAACATAAAATATGGGGCTCTGTGCTTTCTTTCGTTCTGAACAAGTGTTACTGTTTTCTGCACAAAAGCGATTCTGCGAAGAAATGTGAACACTTCTGTTTCCCAGGCACAGAGAAGGTGCTAGCAGGGAATTCTCTGCCTGCTTTTCCCCAGTGCTCTGCAAGCTCTCCAGGACAACATAAAATCTGGGGCTCTGTGCTTTCTTTCGTTCTGAACAGGTGTTATTGTTTTCTGCACAAAACGATTCTGCGAAGCAATGTGAACACTTCTGCTTCCCAGGCACAGAGAAGGTGCTAGCAGGGAATTCTCTGCCTGCCTTTCCCCAGTGCTCTGCAAGCTCTCCAGGACAACATAAAATCTGGGGCTCTGTGCTTTCTTTCGTTCTGAACAAGTGTTACTGTTTTCTGCACAAAAGCGATTCTGCGAAGCAATGGGAACACTTCTGTTTCCCAGGCACAGAGAAGGTGCTAGCAGGGAATTCTCTGCCTGCTTTTCCCCAGTGCTCTGCAAGCTCTCCAGGACAACATAAAATCTGGGGCTCTGTGCTTTCTTTCGTTCTGAACAAGTGTTATTGTTTTCTGCACAAAAGCGATTCTGCGAAGCAATGTGAAGACTTCTGCTTCCCAGGCACAGAGAAGGTGCTAGCAGGGAATTCTCTGCCTGCCTTTCCCCAGTGCTCTGCAAGCTCTCCAGGACAACATAAAATCTGGGGCTCTGTGCTTTCTTTCGTCTGAACAAGTGTTACTGTTTTCTGCACAAAAGCGATTCTGCGAAGCAATGTGAACACTTCTGTTTCCCAGGCACAGAGAAGGTGCTAGCAGGGAATTCTCTGCCTGCTTTTCCCCAGTACTCTGCAAGCTCTCCAGCACAACATAAAATCTGGGGCTCTGTGCTTTCTTTCGTTCTGAACAAGTGTTACTGTTTTCTGCACAAAAGCGATTCTGCGAAGCAATGTGAAGACTTCTGCTTCCCAGGCACAGAGAAGGTGCTAGCAGGGAATTCTCTGCCTGCCTTTCCCCAGTGGTCTGCAAGCTCTCCAGGACAACATAAAATCTGGGGCTCTGTGCTTTCTTTCGTCTGAACAAGTGTTACTGTTTTCTGCACAAAAGCGATTCTGCGAAGCAATGTGAACACTTCTGTTTCCCAGGCACAGAGAAGGTGCTAGCAGGGAATTCTCTGCCTGCTTTTCCCCAGTGCTCTGCAAGCTCTCCAGGACAACATAAAATCTGGGGCTCTGTGCTTTCTTTTGTTCTGAACAAGTGTTACTGGTATCTGCACAAAAGCGATTCTGCGAAGCAATGTGTACACTTCTGTTTCCCAGGCACAGAGAAGGTGCTAGCAGGGAATTCTCTGCCTGCTTTTCCCCAGTACTCTGCAAGCTCTCCAGGACAACATAAAATATGGGGCTCTGTGCTTTCTTTCCTTCTGAACAAGTGTTACTGTTTTCTGCACAAAAGCGATACTGCTAAGAAATGTGAACACTTCTGCTTCCCAGGCACCGAGAACGTGCTAGCAGGGAATTCTCTGCCTGCCTTTCCCCAGTGCTCTGCAAGCTCTCCAGGACAACATAAAATCTGGGGCTCTGTGCTTTCTTTCCTTCTGAACAAGTGTTACTGTTTTCTGCACAAAAGCGATTCTGCGAAGCAATGGGAACACTTCTGTTTCCCAGGCACAGAGAAGGTGCTAGCAGGGAATTCTCTGCCTGCTTTTCCCCAGTGCTCTGCAAGCTCTCCAGGACAACATAAAATCTGGGGCTCTGTGCTTTCTTTCGTTCTGAACAAGTGTTATTGTTTTCTGCACAAAAGCGATTCTGCGAAGGAATGTGAAGACTTCTGCTTCCCAGGCACAGAGAAGGTGCTAGCAGGGAATTCTCTGCCTGCCTTTCCCCAGTGCTCTGCAAGCTCTCCAGGACAACATAAAATCTGGGGCTCTGTGCTTTCTTTCGTCTGAACAAGTGTTACTGTTTTCTGCACAAAAGCGATTCTGCGAAGCAATGTGAACACTTCTGTTTCCCAGGCACAGAGAAGGTGCTAGCAGGGAATTCTCTGCCTGCTTTTCCCCAGTGCTCTGCAAGCTCTCCAGGACAACATAAAATCTGGGGCTCTGTGCTTTCTTTTGTTCTGAACAAGTGTTACTGTTATCTGCACAAAAGCGATTCTGCGAAGCAATGTGAACACTTCTGTTTCCCAGGCACAGAGAAGGTGCTAGCAGGGAATTCTCTGCCTGCTTTTCCCCAGTACTCTGCAAGCTCTCCAGCACAACATAAAATCTGGGGCTCTGTGCTTTCTTTCGTTCTGAACAAGTGTTACTGTTTTCTGCACAAAAGCGATTCTGCGAAGCAATGGGAACACTTCTCTTTCCCAGGCACAGGGAAGGTGCTAGCAGGGAATTCTCTGCCTGCCTTTCCCCAGTGCTCTGCAAGCTCTCCAGGACAACATAAAATCTGGGGCTCTGTGCTTTCTTTTGTTCTGAACAAGTGTTACTGTTTTCTGCACAAAAGCGATTCTGCGAAGCAATGTGAACACTTCTGCTTCCCAGGCACAGAGAAGGTGCTAGCAGGGAATTCTCTGCCTGCCTTTCCCCAGTGCTCTGCAAGCTCTCCAGGACAACAGCAAATCTGGGGCTCTGTGCTTTCTTTCGTTCTGAACAAGTGTTACTGTTTTCTGCACAAAAGCGATTCTGCGAAGCAATGTGAAGACTTCTGCTTCCCAGGCACAGAGAAGGTGCTAGCAGGGAATTCTCTGCCTGCCTTTCCCCAGTGCTCTGCAAGCTCTCCAGGACAACATAAAATCTGGGGCTCTGTGCTTTCTTTCGTTCTGAACAAGTGTTACTGTTTTCTGCACAAAAGCGATACTGCGAAGCAATGTGAACACTTCTGTTTCCCAGGCACAGAGAAGGTGCTAGCAGGGAATTCTCTGCCTGCTTTTCCCCAGTGCTCTGCAAGCTCTCCAGGACAACATAAAATCTGGGGCTCTGTGCTTTCTTTCGTTCTGAACAAGTGTTATTGTTTTCTGCACAAAAGCGATTCTGCGAAGCAATGTGAACAGGCACAGAGAAGGTGCTAGCAGGGAATTCTCTGCCTGCCTTTCCCCAGTGCTCTGCAAGCTCTCCAGGACAACATAAAATCTGGGGCTCTGTGCTTTCTTTCGTTCTGAACAAGTGTTACTGTTTTCTGCACAAAAGCGATTCTGCGAAGCAATGTGAACACTTCTGTTTCCCAGGCACAGAGAAGGTGCTAGCAGGGAATTCTCTGCCTGCTTTTCCCCAGTACTCTGCAAGCTCTCCAGCACAACATAAAATATGGGGCTCTGTGCTTTCTTTCCTTCTGAACAAGTGTTACTGTTTTCTGCACAAAAGCGATTCTGCGAAGCAATGTGAACACTTCTGTTTCCCAGGCACAGAGAAGGTGCTAGCAGGGAATTCTCTGCCTGCTTTTCCCCAGTGCTCTGCAAGCTCTCCAGGACAACATAAAATCTGGGGCTCTGTGCTTTCTTTCGTTCTGAACAAGTGTTACTGTTTTCTGCACAAAAGCGATTCTGCCAAGCAATGTGAACACTTCTGCTTCCCAGGCACAGAGAAGGTGCTAGCAGGAAATTCTCTGCCTGCCTTTCCCCAGTGCTCTGCAAGCTCTCCAGGACAACATAAAATCTGGGGCTCTGTGCTTTCTTTCGTTCTGAACAAGTGTTACTGTTGTCTGCACAAAAGCGATTCTGCGAAGCAATGTGAACACTTCTGTTTCCCAGGCACAGAGAAGGTGCTAGCAGGGAATTCTCTGCCTGCTTTTCCCCAGTGCTCTGCAAGCTCTCCAGGACAACATAAAATCTGGGGCTCTGTGCTTTCTTTCGTACTGAACAAGTGTTACTGTTTTCTGCACAAAAGCGATTCTGCGAAGCAATGGGAACACTTCTGTTTCCCAGGCACAGAGAAGGTGCTAGCAGGGAATTCTCTGCCTGCTTTTCCCCAGTGCTCTGCAAGCTCTCCAGGACAACATAAAATCTGGGGCTCTGTGCTTTCTTTCGTTCTGAACAAGTGTTATTGTTTTCTGCACAAAAGCGATTCTGCGAAGCAATGTGAAGACTTCTGCTTCCCAGGCACAGAGAAGGTGCTAGCAGGGAATTCTCTGCCTGCCTTTCCCCAGTGCTCTGCAAGCTCTCCAGGACAACATAAAATCTGGGGCTCTGTGCTTTCTTTCGTCTGAACAAGTGTTACTGTTTTCTGCACAAAAGCGATTCTGCGAAGCAATGTGAACACTTCTGTTTCCCAGGCACAGAGAAGGTGCTAGCAGGGAATTCTCTGCCTGCTTTTCCCCAGTACTCTGCAAGCTCTCCAGCACAACATAAAATCTGGGGCTCTGTGCTTTCTTTCGTTCTGAACAAGTGTTACTGTTTTCTGCACAAAAGCGATTCTGCGAAGCAATGTGAAGACTTCTGCTTCCCAGGCACAGAGAAGGTGCTAGCAGGGAATTCTCTGCCTGCCTTTCCCCAGTGGTCTGCAAGCTCTCCAGGACAACATAAAATCTGGGGCTCTGTGCTTTCTTTCGTCTGAACAAGTGTTACTGTTTTCTGCACAAAAGCGATTCTGCGAAGCAATGTGAACACTTCTGTTTCCCAGGCACAGAGAAGGTGCTAGCAGGGAATTCTCTGCCTGCTTTTCCCCAGTGCTCTGCAAGCTCTCCAGGACAACATAAAATCTGGGGCTCTGTGCTTTCTTTTGTTCTGAACAAGTGTTACTGTTATCTGCACAAAAGCGATTCTGCGAAGCAATGTGTACACTTCTGTTTCCCAGGCACAGAGAAGGTGCTAGCAGGGAATTCTCTGCCTGCTTTTCCCCAGTACTCTGCAAGCTCTCCAGGACAACATAAAATATGGGGCTCTGTGCTTTCTTTCCTTCTGAACAAGTGTTACTGTTTTCTGCACAAAAGCGATACTGCTAAGAAATGTGAACACTTCTGCTTCCCAGGCACCGAGAACGTGCTAGCAGGGAATTCTCTGCCTGCCTTTCCCCAGTGCTCTGCAAGCTCTCCAGGACAACATAAAATCTGGGGCTCTGTGCTTTCTTTCCTTCTGAACAAGTGTTACTGTTTTCTGCACAAAAGCGATTCTGCGAAGCAATGGGAACACTTCTGTTTCCCAGGCACAGAGAAGGTGCTAGCAGGGAATTCTCTGCCTGCTTTTCCCCAGTGCTCTGCAAGCTCTCCAGGACAACATAAAATCTGGGGCTCTGTGCTTTCTTTCGTTCTGAACAAGTGTTATTGTTTTCTGCACAAAAGCGATTCTGCGAAGCAATGTGAAGACTTCTGCTTCCCAGGCACAGAGAAGGTGCTAGCAGGGAATTCTCTGCCTGCCTTTCCCCAGTGCTCTGCAAGCTCTCCAGGACAACATAAAATCTGGGGCTCTGTGCTTTCTTTCGTCTGAACAAGTGTTACTGTTTTCTGCACAAAAGCGATTCTGCGAAGCAATGTGAACACTTCTGTTTCCCAGGCACAGAGAAGGTGCTAGCAGGGAATTCTCTGCCTGCTTTTCCCCAGTACTCTGCAAGCTCTCCAGCACAACATAAAATCTGGGGCTCTGTGCTTTCTTTCGTTCTGAACAAGTGTTACTGTTTTCTGCACAAAAGCGATTCTGCGAAGCAATGTGAAGACTTCTGCTTCCCAGGCACAGAGAAGGTGCTAGCAGGGAATTCTCTGCCTGCCTTTCCCCAGTGGTCTGCAAGCTCTCCAGGACAACATAAAATCTGGGGCTCTGTGCTTTCTTTCGTCTGAACAAGTGTTACTGTTTTCTGCACAAAAGCGATTCTGCGAAGCAATGTGAACACTTCTGTTTCCCAGGCACAGAGAAGGTGCTAGCAGGGAATTCTCTGCCTGCTTTTCCCCAGTGCTCTGCAAGCTCTCCAGGACAACATAAAATCTGGGGCTCTGTGCTTTCTTTTGTTCTGAACAAGTGTTACTGTTATCTGCACAAAAGCGATTCTGCGAAGCAATGTGTACACTTCTGTTTCCCAGGCACAGAGAAGGTGCTAGCAGGGAATTCTCTGCCTGCTTTTCCCCAGTACTCTGCAAGCTCTCCAGGACAACATAAAATATGGGGCTCTGTGCTTTCTTTCCTTCTGAACAAGTGTTACTGTTTTCTGCACAAAAGCGATACTGCTAAGAAATGTGAACACTTCTGCTTCCCAGGCACCGAGAACGTGCTAGCAGGGAATTCTCTGCCTGCCTTTCCCCAGTGCTCTGCAAGCTCTCCAGGACAACATAAAATCTGGGGCTCTGTGCTTTCTTTCCTTCTGAACAAGTGTTACTGTTTTCTGCACAAAAGCGATTCTGCGAAGCAATGGGAACACTTCTGTTTCCCAGGCACAGAGAAGGTGCTAGCAGGGAATTCTCTGCCTGCTTTTCCCCAGTGCTCTGCAAGCTCTCCAGGACAACATAAAATCTGGGGCTCTGTGCTTTCTTTCGTTCTGAACAAGTGTTATTGTTTTCTGCACAAAAGCGATTCTGCGAAGCAATGTGAAGACTTCTGCTTCCCAGGCACAGAGAAGGTGCTAGCAGGGAATTCTCTGCCTGCCTTTCCCCAGTGCTCTGCAAGCTCTCCAGGACAACATAAAATCTGGGGCTCTGTGCTTTCTTTCGTCTGAACAAGTGTTACTGTTTTCTGCACAAAAGCGATTCTGCGAAGCAATGTGAACACTTCTGTTTCCCAGGCACAGAGAAGGTGCTAGCAGGGAATTCTCTGCCTGCTTTTCCCCAGTACTCTGCAAGCTCTCCAGCACAACATAAAATATGGGGCTCTGTGCTTTCTTTCCTTCTGAACAAGTGTTACTGTTTTCTGCACAAAAGCGATTCTGCGAAGCAATGTGAAGACTTCTGCTTCCCAGGCACAGAGAAGGTGCTAGCAGGGAATTCTCTGCCTGCCTTTCCCCAGTGGTCTGCAAGCTCTCCAGGACAACATAAAATCTGGGGCTCTGTGCTTTCTTTCGTCTGAACAAGTGTTACTGTTTTCTGCACAAAAGCGATTCTGCGAAGCAATGTGAACACTTCTGTTTCCCAGGCACAGAGAAGGTGCTAGCAGGGAATTCTCTGCCTGCTTTTCCCCAGTGCTCTGCAAGCTCTCCAGGACAACATAAAATCTGGGGCTCTGTGCTTTCTTTTGTTCTGAATAAGTGTTACTGTTATCTGCACAAAAGCGATTCTGCGAAGCAATGTGTACACTTCTGTTTCCCAGGCACAGAGAAGGTGCTAGCAGGGAATTCTCTGCCTGCTTTTCCCCAGTGCTCTGCAAGCTCTCCAGGACAACATAAAATCTGGGGCTCTGTGCTTTCTTTCGTTCTGAACAAGTGTTATTGTTTTCTGCACAAAAGCGATTCTGCGAAGGAATGTGAACACTTCTGCTTCCCAGGCACAGAGAAGGTGCTAGCAGGGAATTCTCTGCCTGCCTTTCCCCAGTGCTCTGCAAGCTCTCCAGGACAACATAAAATCTGGGGCTCTGTGCTTTCTTTCGTCTGAACAAGTGTTACTGTTTTCTGCACAAAAGCGATTCTGCGAAGCAATGTGAACACTTCTGTTTCCCAGGCACAGAGAAGGTGCTAGCAGGGAATTCTCTGCCTGCTTTTCCCCAGTGCTCTGCAAGCTCTCCAGGACAACATAAAATCTGGGGCTCTGTGCTTTCTTTTGTTCTGAACAAGTGTTACTGTTTTCTGCACAAAAGCGATTCTGCGAAGCAATGTGAACACTTCTGTTTCCCAGGCACAGAGAAGGTGCTAGCAGGGAATTCTCTGCCTGCTTTTCCCCAGTACTCTGCAAGCTCTCCAGCACAACATAAAATCTGGGGCTCTGTGCTTTCTTTCGTTCTGAACAAGTGTTACTGTTTTCTGCACAAAAGCGATTCTGCGAAGCAATGGGAACACTTCTCTTTCCCAGGCACAGGGAAGGTGCTAGCAGGGAATTCTCTGCCTGCCTTTCCCCAGTGCTCTGCAAGCTCTCCAGGACAACATAAAATCTGGGGCTCTGTGCTTTCTTTTGTTCTGAACAAGTGTTACTGTTTTCTGCACAAAAGCGATTCTGCGAAGCAATGGGAACACTTCTGCTTCCCAGGCACAGAGAAGGTGCTAGCAGGGAATTCTCTGCCTGCCTTTCCCCAGTGCTCTGCAAGCTCTCCAGGACAACAGCAAATCTGGGGCTCTGTGCTTTCTTTCGTTCTGAACAAGTGTTACTGTTTTCTGCACAAAAGCGATTCTGCGAAGCAATGTGAAGACTTCTGCTTCCCAGGCACAGAGAAGGTGCTAGCAGGGAATTCTCTGCCTGCCTTTCCCCAGTGCTCTGCAAGCTCTCCAGGACAACATAAAATCTGGGGCTCTGTGCTTTCTTTCGTTCTGAACAAGTGTTATTGTTTTCTGCACAAAAGCGATACTGCGAAGCAATGTGAACACTTCTGTTTCCCAGGCACAGAGAAGGTGCTAGCAGGGAATTCTCTGCCTGCTTTTCCCCAGTGCTCTGCAAGCTCTCCAGGACAACATAAAATCTGGGGCTCTGTGCTTTCTTTCGTTCTGAACAAGTGTTATTGTTTTCTGCACAAAAGCGATTCTGCGAAGCAATGTGAACAGGCACAGAGAAGGTGCTAGCAGGGAATTCTCTGCCTGCCTTTCCCCAGTGCTCTGCAAGCTCTCCAGGACAACATAAAATCTGGGGCTCTGTGCTTTCTTTCGTTCTGAACAAGTGTTACTGTTTTCTGCACAAAAGCGATTCTGCGAAGCAATGTGAACACTTCTGTTTCCCAGGCACAGAGAAGGTGCTAGCAGGGAATTCTCTGCCTGCTTTTCCCCAGTACTCTGCAAGCTCTCCAGCACAACATAAAATATGGGGCTCTGTGCTTTCTTTCCTTCTGAACAAGTGTTACTGTTTTCTGCACAAAAGCGATTCTGCGAAGCAATGTGAACACTTCTGTTTCCCAGGCACAGAGAAGGTGCTAGCAGGGAATTCTCTGCCTGCTTTTCCCCAGTGCTCTGCAAGCTCTCCAGGACAACATAAAATCTGGGGCTCTGTGCTTTCTTTCGTTCTGAACAAGTGTTACTGTTTTCTGCACAAAAGCGATTCTGCGAAGCAATGTGAACACTTCTGTTTCCCAGGCACAGAGAAGGTGCTAGCAGGGAATTCTCTGCTTGCTTTTCCCCAGTGCTCTGCAAGCTCTCCAGGACAACATAATTTCTGGGGCTCTGTGCTTTCTTTCGTTCTGAACAAGTGTTAGTGTTTTCTGCACAAAAGCGATTCTGCGAAGCAATGTGAAGACTTCTGCTTCCCAGGCACAGAGAAGGTGCTAGCAGGGAATTCTCTGCCTGCTTTTCCCCAGTACTCTGCAAGCTCTCCAGCACAACATAAAATATGGGGCTCTGTGCTTTCTTTCCTTCTGAACAAGTGTTACTGTTTTCTGCACAAAAGCGATTCTGCGAAGCAATGTGAACACTTCTGTTTCCCAGGCACAGAGAAGGTGCTAGCAGGGAATTCTCTGCCTGCCTTTCCCCAGTGCTCTGCAAGCTCTCCAGGACAACATAAAATCTGGGGCTCTGTGCTTTCTTTCGTCTGAACAAGTGTTACTGTTTTCTGCACAAAAGCGATTCTGCGAAGCAATGTGAACAGGCACAGAGAAGGTGCTAGCAGGGAATTCTCTGCCTGCCTTTCCCCAGTGCTCTGCAAGCTCTCCAGGACAACATAAAATCTGGGGCTCTGTGCTTTCTTTTGTTCTGAACAAGTGTTACTGTTTTCTGCACAAAAGCGATTCTGCGAAGAAATGTGAACACTTCTGTTTCCCAGGCACAGAGAAGGTGCTAGCAGGGAATTCTCTGCCTGCTTTTCCCCAGTGCTCTGCAAGCTCTCCAGGACAACATAAAATCTGGGGCTCTGTGCTTTCTTTCGTTCTGAACAGGTGTTATTGTTTTCTGCACAAAAGCGATTCTGCGAAGCAATGGGAACACTTCTGCTTCCCAGGCACAGAGAAGGTGCTAGCAGGGAATTCTCTGCCTGCCTTTCCCCAGTGCTCTGCAAGCTCTCCAGGACAACATAAAATCTGGGGCTCTGTGCTTTCTTTCGTTCTGAACAAGTGTTACTGTTTTCTGCACAAAAGCGATTCTGCGAAGCAATGTGAACACTTCTGTTTCCCAGGCACAGAGAAGGTGCTAGCAGGGAATTCTCTGCCTGCTTTTCCCCAGTGCTCTGCAAGCTCTCCAGGACAACATAAAATCTGGGGCTCTGTGCTTTCTTTCGTTCTGAACAAGTGTTACTGTTTTCTGCACAAAAGCGATTCTGCCAAGCAATGTGAAGACTTCTGCTTCCCAGGCACAGAGAAGGTGCTAGCAGGGAATTCTCTGCCTGCCTTTCCCCAGTGCTCTGCAAGCTCTCCAGGACAACATAAAATCTGGGGCTCTGTGCTTTCCTTCGTCTGAACAAGTGTTACTGTTTTCTGCACAAAAGCGATTCTGCGAAGCAATGTGAACACTTCTGCTTCCCAGGCACCGAGAACGTGCTAGCAGGGAATTCTCTGCCTGCCTTTCCCCAGTGCTCTGCAAGCTCTCCAGGACAACATAAAATCTGGGGCTCTGTGCTTTCTTTCGTCTGAACAAGTGTTACTGTTTTCTGCACAAAAGCGATTCTGCGAAGCAATGTGAACAGGCACAGAGAAGGTGCTAGCAGGGAATTCTCTGCCTGCCTTTCCCCAGTGCTCTGCAAGCTCTCCAGGACAACATAAAATCTGGGGCTCTGTGCTTTCTTTCGTTCTGAACAAGTGTTACTGTTTTCTGCACAAAAGCGATTCTGCGAAGCAATGTGAACACTTCTGTTTCCCAGGCACAGAGAAGGTGCTAGCAGGGAATTCTCTGCCTGCTTTTCCCCAGTGCTCTGCAAGCTCTCCAGGACAACATAAATTCTGGGGCTCTGTGCTTTCTTTTGTTCTGAACAAGTGTTACTGTTATCTGCACAAAAGCGATTCTGCGAAGCAATGTGAACACTTCTGTTTCCCAGGCACAGAGAAGGTGCTAGCAGGGAATTCTCTGCCTGCTTTTCCCCAGTACTCTGCAAGCTCTCCAGCACAACATAAAATATGGGGCTCTGTGTTTTCTTTCGTTCTGAACAAGTGTTACTGTTTTCTGCACAAAAGCGATACTGCTAAGAAATGTGAACACTTCTGCTTCCCAGGCACCGAGAACGTGCTAGCAGGGAATTCTCTGCCTGCCTTTCCCCAGTGCTCTGCAAGATCTCCAGGACAACATAGAATCTGGAGCTCTGTGCTTTCTTTCGTCTGAACAAGTGTTACTGTTTTCTGCACAAAAGCGATTCTGCGAAGCAATGTGAAAAGGCACAGAGAAGGTGCTAGCAGGGAATTCTCTGCCTGCCTTTCCCCAGTGCTCTGCAAGCTCTCCAGGACAACATAAAATCTGGGGCTCTGTGCTTTCTTTCGTTCTGAACAAGTGTTACTGTTTTCTGCACAAAAGCTATTCTGCGAAGAAATGTGAACACTTCTGTTTCCCAGGCACAGAGAAGGTGCTAGCAGGGAATTCTCTGCCTGCTTTTCCCCAGTACTCTGCAAGCTCTCCAGGACAACATAAAATCTGGGGCTCTGTGCTTTCTTTCGTTCTGAACAGGTGTTATTGTTTTCTGCACAAAAGCGATTCTGCGAAGAAATGGGAACACTTCTGCTTCCCAGGCACAGAGAAGGTGCTAGCAGGGAATTCTCTGCCTGCCTTTCCCCAGTGCTCTGCAAGCTCTCCAGGACAACATAAAATCTGGGGCTCTGTGCTTTCTTTCGTTCTGAACAAGTGTTACTGTTTTCTGCACAAAAGCGATTCTGCGAAGCAATGTGAACACTTCTGTTTCCCAGGCACAGAGAAGGTGCTAGCAGGGAATTCTCTGCCTGCTTTTCCCCAGTGCTCTGCAAGCTCTCCAGGACAACATAAAATCTGGGGCTCTGTGCTTTCTTTCGTTCTGAACAAGTGTTACTGTTTTCTGCACAAAAGCGATTCTGCGAAGCAATGTGAAGACTTCTGCTTCCCAGGCACAGAGAAGGTGCTAGCAGGGAATTCTCTGCCTGCCTTTCCCCAGTGCTCTGCAAGCTCTCCAGGACAACATAAAATCTGGGGCTCTGTGCTTACCTTCGTCTGAACAAGTGTTACTGTTTTCTGCACAAAAGCGATTCTGCCAAGCAATGTGAACACTTCTGTTTCCCAGGCACAGAGAAGGTGCTAGCAGGGTATTCTCTGCCTGCTTTTCCCCAGTGCTCTGCAAGCTCTCCAGGACAACATAAAATCTGGGGCTCTGTGCTTTCTTTTGTTCTGAACAAGTGTTACTGTTATCTGCACAAAAGCGGTTCTGCGAAGCAATGTGTACACTTCTGTTTCCCAGGCACAGAGAAGGTGCTAGCAGGGAATTCTCTGCCTGCTTTTCCCCAGTACTCTGCAAGCTCTCCAGCACAACATAAAATATGGGTCTCTGTGCTTTCTTTCCTTCTGAACAAGTGTTACTGTTTTCTGCACAAAAGCGATACTGCTAAGAAATGTGAACACTTCTGCTTCCCAGGCACCGAGAACGTGCTAGCAGGGAATTCTCTGCCTGCCTTTCCCCAGTGCTCTGCAAGCTCTCCAGGACAACATAAAATCTGGGGCTCTGTGCTTTCTTTCGTTCTGAACAAGTGTTACAGTTTTCTGCACAAAAGCGATTCTGCGAAGGAATGTGAACAGGCACAGAGAAGGTGCTAGCAGGGAATTCTCTGCCTGCCTTTCCCCAGTGCTCTGCAAGCTCTCCAGCACAACATAAAATATGGGGCTCTGTGCTTTCTTTCGTTCTGAACAAGTGTTACTGTTTTCTGCACAAAAGCGATTCTGCGAAGAAATGTGAACACTTCTGTTTCCCAGGCACAGAGAAGGTGCTAGCAGGGAATTCTCTGCCTGCTTTTCCCCAGTGCTCTGCAAGCTCTCCAGGACAACATAAAATCTGGGGCTCTGTGGTTTCTTTCGTTCTGAACAAGTGTTACTGTTTTCTGCACAAAAGCGATTCTGCGAAGCAATGCGAACACTTCTGTTTCCCAGGCACAGAGAAGGTGCTAGCAGGGAATTCTCTGCCTGCTTTTCCCCAGTGCTCTGCAAGCTCTCCAGGACAACATAAAATCTGGGGCTCTGTGCTTTCTTTCGTTCTGAACAAGTGTTATTGTTTTCTGCACAAAAGCGATTCTGCGAAGCAATGTGAACACTTCTGCTTCCCAGGCACAGAGAAGGTGCTAGCAGGGAATTCTCTGCCTGCCTTTCCCCAGTGCTCTGCAAGCTCTCCAGGACAACATAAAATCTGGGCTCTGTGCTTTCTTTCGTCTGAACAAGTGTTACTGTTTTCTGCACAAAAGCGATTCTGCGAAGCAATGTGAACACTTCTGTTTCCCAGGCACAGAGAAGGTGCTAGCAGGGAATTCTCTGCCTGCTTTTCCCCGGTGCTCTGCAAGCTCTCCAGGACAACATCAAATCTGGGGCTCTGTGCTTTCTTTCGTTCTGAACAAGTGTTACTGTTTTCTGCACAAAAGCGATTCTGCGAAGCAATGTGAAGACTTCTGCTTCCCAGGCACAGAGAAGGTGCTAGCAGGGAATTCTCTGCCTGCCTTTCCCCAGTGCTCTGCAAGCTCTCCAGGACAACATAAAATCTGGGGCTCTGTGCTTTCTTTCGTTCTGAACAAGTGTTACTGTTTTCTGCACAAAAGCGATTCTGCGAAGCAATGTGAACAGGCACAGAGAAGGTGCTAGCAGGGAATTCTCTGCCTGCCTTTCCCCAGTGCTCTGCAAGCTCTCCAGGACAACATAAAATCTGGGGCTCTGTGCTTTCTTTCGTTCTGAACAAGTGTTACTGTTTTCTGCACAAAAGCTATTCTGCGAAGAAATGTGAACACTTCTGTTTCCCAGGCACAGAGAAGGTGCTAGCAGGGAATTCTCTGCCTGCTTTTCCCCAGTACTCTGCAAGCTCTCCAGGACAACATAAAATCTGGGGCTCTGTGCTTTCTTTCGTTCTGAACAGGTGTTATTGTTTTCTGCACAAAAGCGATTCTGCGAAGCAATGGGAACACTTCTGCTTCCCAGGCACAGAGAAGGTGCTAGCAGGGAATTCTCTGCCTGCCTTTCCCCAGTGCTCTGCAAGCTCTCCAGGACAACATAAAATCTGGGGCTCTGTGCTTTCTTTCGTTCTGAACAAGTGTTACTGTTTTCTGCACAAAAGCGATTCTGCGAAGCAATGTGAACACTTCTGTTTCCCAGGCACAGAGAAGGTGCTAGCAGGGAATTCTCTGCCTGCTTTTCCCCAGTGCTCTGCAAGCTCTCCAGGACAACATAAAATCTGGGGCTCTGTGCTTTCTTTTGTTCTGAACAAGTGTTACTGTTATCTGCACAAAAGCGATTCTGCGAAGCAATGTGAACACTTCTGTTTCCCAGGCACAGAGAAGGTGCTAGCAGGGAATTCTCTGCCTGCTTTTCCCCAGTACTCTGTAAGCTCTCCAGCACAACATAAAATATGGGTCTCTGTGCTTTCTTTCCTTCTGAACAAGAGTTACTGTTTTCTGCACAAAAGCGATACTGCTAAGAAATGTGAACAGTTCTGCTTCCCAGGCACCGAGAACGTGCTAGCAGGGAATTCTCTGCCTGCCTTTCCCCAGTGCTCTGCAAGCTCTCCAGGACAACATAAAATCTGGGGCTCTGTGCTTTCTTTCGTCTGAACAAGTGTTACTGTTTTCTGCACAAAAGCGATTCTGCGAAGCAATGTGAACAGGCACAGAGAAGGTGCTAGCAGGGAATTCTCTGCCTGCCTTTCCCCAGTGCTCTGCAAGCTCTCCAGGACAACATAAAATCTGGGGCTCTGTGCTTTCTTTCGTCTGAACAAGTGTTACTGTTTTCTGCACAAAAGCGATTCTGCGAAGGAATGTGAACAGGCACAGAGAAGGTGCTAGCAGGGAATTCTCTGCCTGCCTTTCCCCAGTGCTCTGCAAGCTCTCCAGGACAACATAAAATCTGGGGCTCTGTGCTTTCTTTCGTTCTGAACAAGTGTTACTGTTTTCTGCACAAAAGCGATTCTGCGAAGAAATGTGAACACTTCTGTTTCCCAGGCACAGAGAAGGTGCTAGCAGGGAATTCTCTGCCTGCTTTTCCCCAGTGCTCTGCAAGCTCTCCAGGACAACATAAAATCTGGGGCTCTGTGCTTTCTTTTGTTCTGAACAAGTGTTACTGTTTTCTGCACAAAAGCTATTCTGCGAAGAAATGTGAACACTTCTGTTTCCCAGGCACAGAGAAGGTGCTAGCAGGGAATTCTCTGCCTGCTTTTCCCCAGTACTCTGCAAGCTCTCCAGGACAACATAAAATCTGGGGCTCTGTGCTTTCTTTCGTTCTGAACAGGTGTTATTGTTTTCTGCACAAAAGCGATTCTGCGAAGCAATGGGAACACTTCTGCTTCCCAGGCACAGAGAAGGTGCTAGCAGGGAATTCTCTGCCTGCCTTTCCCCAGTGCTCTGCAAGCTCTCCAGGACAACATAAAATCTGGGGCTCTGTGCTTTCTTTCGTTCTGAACAAGTGTTACTGTTTTCTGCACAAAAGCGATTCTGCGAAGCAATGTGAACACTTCTGTTTCCCAGGCACAGAGAAGGTGCTAGCAGGGAATTCTCTGCCTGCTTTTCCCCAGTGCTCTGCAAGCTCTCCAGGACAACATAAAATCTGGGGCTCTGTGCTTTCTTTTGTTCTGAACAAGTGTTACTGTTATCTGCACAAAAGCGATTCTGCGAAGCAATGTGAACACTTCTGTTTCCCAGGCACAGAGAAGGTGCTAGCAGGGAATTCTCTGCCTGCTTTTCCCCAGTACTCTGTAAGCTCTCCAGCACAACATAAAATATGGGTCTCTGTGCTTTCTTTCCTTCTGAACAAGAGTTACTGTTTTCTGCACAAAAGCGATACTGCTAAGAAATGTGAACAGTTCTGCTTCCCAGGCACCGAGAACGTGCTAGCAGGGAATTCTCTGCCTGCCTTTCCCCAGTGCTCTGCAAGCTCTCCAGGACAACATAAAATCTGGGGCTCTGTGCTTTCTTTCGTCTGAACAAGTGTTACTGTTTTCTGCACAAAAGCGATTCTGCGAAGCAATGTGAACAGGCACAGAGAAGGTGCTAGCAGGGAATTCTCTGCCTGCCTTTCCCCAGTGCTCTGCAAGCTCTCCAGGACAACATAAAATCTGGGGCTCTGTGCTTTCTTTCGTCTGAACAAGTGTTACTGTTTTCTGCACAAAAGCGATTCTGCGAAGGAATGTGAACAGGCACAGAGAAGGTGCTAGCAGGGAATTCTCTGCCTGCCTTTCCCCAGTGCTCTGCAAGCTCTCCAGGACAACATAAAATCTGGGGCTCTGTGCTTTCTTTCGTTCTGAACAAGTGTTACTGTTTTCTGCACAAAAGCGATTCTGCGAAGCAATGTGAACACTTCTGTTTCCCAGGCACAGAGAAGGTGCTAGCAGGGAATTCTCTGCCTGCTTTTCCCCAGTGCTCTGCAAGCTCTCCAGGACAACATAAAATCTGGGGCTCTGTGCTTTCTTTTGTTCTGAACAAGTGTTACTGTTATCTGCACAAAAGCGATTCTGCGAAGCAATGTGAACACTTCTGTTTCCCAGGCACAGAGAAGGTGCTAGCAGGGAATTCTCTGCCTGCTTTTCCCCAGTACTCTGTAAGCTCTCCAGCACAACATAAAATATGGGTCTCTGTGCTTTCTTTCCTTCTGAACAAGAGTTACTGTTTTCTGCACAAAAGCGATACTGCTAAGAAATGTGAACAGTTCTGCTTCCCAGGCACCGAGAACGTGCTAGCAGGGAATTCTCTGCCTGCCTTTCCCCAGTGCTCTGCAAGCTCTCCAGGACAACATAAAATCTGGGGCTCTGTGCTTTCTTTCGTCTGAACAAGTGTTACTGTTTTCTGCACAAAAGCGATTCTGCGAAGCAATGTGAACAGGCACAGAGAAGGTGCTAGCAGGGAATTCTCTGCCTGCCTTTCCCCAGTGCTCTGCAAGCTCTCCAGGACAACATAAAATCTGGGGCTCTGTGCTTTCTTTCGTCTGAACAAGTGTTACTGTTTTCTGCACAAAAGCGATTCTGCGAAGGAATGTGAACAGGCACAGAGAAGGTGCTAGCAGGGAATTCTCTGCCTGCCTTTCCCCAGTGCTCTGCAAGCTCTCCAGGACAACATAAAATCTGGGGCTCTGTGCTTTCTTTCGTTCTGAACAAGTGTTACTGTTTTCTGCACAAAAGCGATTCTGCGAAGAAATGTGAACACTTCTGTTTCCCAGGCACAGAGAAGGTGCTAGCAGGGAATTCTCTGCCTGCTTTTCCCCAGTGCTCTGCAAGCTCTCCAGGACAACATAAAATCTGGGGCTCTGTGCTTTCTTTTGTTCTGAACAAGTGTTACTGTTTTCTGCACAAAAGCGATTCTGCGAAGCAATGTGAACACTTCTGTTTCCCAGGCACAGAGAAGGTGCTAGCAGGGAAATCTCTGTCTGCTTTTCCCCAGTACTCTGCAAGCTCTCCAGCACAACATAAAATATGGGGCTCTGTGCTTTCTTTCGTTCTGAACAAGTGTTACTGTTTTCTGCACAAAAGCGATTCTGCGAAGCAATGGGAACACTTCTCTTTCCCAGGCACAGAGAAGGTGCTAGCAGGGAATTCTCTGCCTGCCTTTCCCCAGTGCTCTGCAAGCTCTCCAGGACAACATAAAATCTGGGGCTCTGTGCTTTCTTTCGTTCTGAACAAGTGTTACTGTTTTCTGCACAAAAGCGATTCTGCGAAGCAATGTGAACACTTCTGTTTCCCAGGCACAGAGAAGGTGCTAGCAGGGAATTCTCTGCCTGCTTTTCCCCAGTGCTCTGCAAGCTCTCCAGGACAACATAAAATCTGGGGCTCTGTGCTTTCTTTTGTTCTGAACAAGTGTTACTGTTATCTGCACAAAAGCGATTCTGCGAAGCAATGTGAACACTTCTGTTTCCCAGGCACAGAGAAGGTGCTAGCAGGGAATTCTCTGCCTGCTTTTCCCCAGTACTCTGTAAGCTCTCCAGCACAACATAAAATATGGGTCTCTGTGCTTTCTTTCCTTCTGAACAAGAGTTACTGTTTTCTGCACAAAAGCGATACTGCTAAGAAATGTGAACAGTTCTGCTTCCCAGGCACCGAGAACGTGCTAGCAGGGAATTCTCTGCCTGCCTTTCCCCAGTGCTCTGCAAGCTCTCCAGGACAACATAAAATCTGGGGCTCTGTGCTTTCTTTCGTCTGAACAAGTGTTACTGTTTTCTGCACAAAAGCGATTCTGCGAAGCAATGTGAACAGGCACAGAGAAGGTGCTAGCAGGGAATTCTCTGCCTGCCTTTCCCCAGTGCTCTGCAAGCTCTCCAGGACAACATAAAATCTGGGGCTCTGTGCTTTCTTTCGTCTGAACAAGTGTTACTGTTTTCTGCACAAAAGCGATTCTGCGAAGGAATGTGAACAGGCACAGAGAAGGTGCTAGCAGGGAATTCTCTGCCTGCCTTTCCCCAGTGCTCTGCAAGCTCTCCAGGACAACATAAAATCTGGGGCTCTGTGCTTTCTTTCGTTCTGAACAAGTGTTACTGTTTTCTGCACAAAAGCGATTCTGCGAAGAAATGTGAACACTTCTGTTTCCCAGGCACAGAGAAGGTGCTAGCAGGGAATTCTCTGCCTGCTTTTCCCCAGTGCTCTGCAAGCTCTCCAGGACAACATAAAATCTGGGGCTCTGTGCTTTCTTTTGTTCTGAACAAGTGTTACTGTTTTCTGCACAAAAGCGATTCTGCGAAGCAATGTGAACACTTCTGTTTCCCAGGCACAGAGAAGGTGCTAGCAGGGAAATCTCTGTCTGCTTTTCCCCAGTACTCTGCAAGCTCTCCAGCACAACATAAAATATGGGGCTCTGTGCTTTCTTTCGTTCTGAACAAGTGTTACTGTTTTCTGCACAAAAGCGATTCTGCGAAGCAATGGGAACACTTCTCTTTCCCAGGCACAGAGAAGGTGCTAGCAGGGAATTCTCTGCCTGCCTTTCCCCAGTGCTCTGCAAGCTCTCCAGGACAACATAAAATCTGGGGCTCTGTGCTTTCTTTCGTTCTGAACAAGTGTTACTGTTTTCTGCACAAAAGCGATTCTGCGAAGCAATGTGAACACTTCTGTTTCCCAGGCACAGAGAAGGTGCTAGCAGGGAATTCTCTGCCTGCTTTTCCCCAGTGCTCTGTAAGCTCTCCAGGACAACATAAAATCTGGGGCTCTGTGCTTTCCTTCGTTCTGAACAAGTGTTACTGTTTTCTGCACAAAAGCGATTCTGCGAAGCAATGTGAACACTTCTGCTTCCCAGGCACAGAGAAGGTGCTAGCAGGGAATTCTCTGCCTGCCTTTCCCCAGTGCTCTGCAAGCTCTCCAGGACAACAGCAAATCTGGGGCTCTGTGCTTTCTTTCGTTCTGAACAAGTGTTACTGTTTTCTGCACAAAAGCGATTCTGCGAAGCAATGTGAACACTTCTGTTTCCCAGGCACAGAGAAGGTGCTAGCAGGGAATTCTCTGCCTGCCTTTCCCCAGTGCTCTGCAAGCTCTCCAGGACAACATAAAATCTGGGGCTCTGTGCTTTCTTTCGTTCTGAACAAGTGTTACTGTTTTCTGCACAAAAGCGATTCTGCGAAGCAATGTGAACACTTCTGTTTCCCAGGCACAGAGAAGGTGCTAGCAGGGAATTCTCTGCCTGCTTTTCCCCAGTGCTCTGTAAGCTCTCCAGGACAACATAAAATCTGGGGCTCTGTGCTTTCTTTCGTTCTGAACAAGTGTTACTGTTTTCTGCACAAAAGCGATTCTGCGAAGCAATGTGAACACTTCTGCTTCCCAGGCACAGAGAAGGTGCTAGCAGGGAATTCTCTGCCTGCCTTTCCCCAGTGCTCTGCAAGCTCTCCAGGACAACAGCAAATCTGGGGCTCTGTGCTTTCTTTCGTTCTGAACAAGTGTTACTGTTTTCTGCACAAAAGCGATTCTGCGAAGCAATGTGAACACTTCTGTTTCCCAGGCACAGAGAAGGTGCTAGCAGGGAATTCTCTGCCTGCCTTTCCCCAGTGCTCTGCAAGCTCTCCAGGACAACATAAAATCTGGGGCTCTGTGCTTTCTTTTGTTCTGAACAAGTGTTACTGTTATCTGCACAAAAGCGATTCTGCGAAGCAATGTGAACACTTCTGTTTCCCAGGCACAGAGAAGGTGCTAGCAGGGAATTCTCTGCCTGCTTTTCCCCAGTACTCTGCAAGCTCTCCAGCACAACATAAAATATGGGGCTCTGTGCTTTCTTTCGTTCTGAACAAGTGTTACTGTTTTCTGCACAAAAGCGATTCTGCGAAGCAATGGGAACACTTCTCTTTCCCAGGCACAGAGAAGGTGCTAGCAGGGAATTCTCTGCCTGCCTTTCCCCAGTGCTCTGCAAGCTCTCCAGGACAACATAAAATCTGGGGCTCTGTGCTTTCTTTCGTTCTGAACAAGTGTTACTGTTTTCTGCACAAAAGCGATTCTGCGAAGCAATGTGAACACTTCTGTTTCCCAGGCACAGAGAAGGTGCTAGCAGGGAATTCTCTGCCTGCTTTTCCCCAGTGCTCTGTAAGCTCTCCAGGACAACATAAAATCTGGGGCTCTGTGCTTTCTTTCGTTCTGAACAAGTGTTACTGTTTTCTGCACAAAAGCGATTCTGCGAAGCAATGTGAACACTTCTGCTTCCCAGGCACAGAGAAGGTGCTAGCAGGGAATTCTCTGCCTGCCTTTCCCCAGTGCTCTGCAAGCTCTCCAGGACAACATAAAATCTGGGGCTCTGTGCTTTCTTTCGTTCTGAACAAGTGTTACTGTTTTCTGCACAAAAGCGATTCTGCGAAGCAATGTGAAGACTTCTGCTTCCCAGGCACAGAGAAGGTGCTAGCAGGGAATTCTCTGCCTGCCTTTCCCCAGTGCTCTGCAAGCTCTCCAGGACAACATAAAATCTGGGGCTCTGTGCTTTCTTTCCTTCTGAACAAGTGTTACTGTTTTCTGCACAAAAGCGATTCTGCGAAGCAATGGGAACACTTCTTTTTCCCAGGCACAGACAACGTGCTAGCAGGGAATTCTCTGCCTGCTTTTCCCCAGTGCTCTGCAAGCTCTCCAGGACAACATAAAATCTGGGGCTCTGTGCTTTCTTTCGTTCTGAACAAGTGTTATTGTTTTCTGCACAAAAGCGATTCTGCGAAGCAATGTGAACAGGCACAGAGAAGGTGCTAGCAGGGAATTCTCTGCCTGCTTTTCCCCAGTGCTCTGCAAGCTCTCCAGGACAACATAAAATCTGGGGCTCTGTGCTTTCTTTCGTTCTGAACAAGTGTTACTGTTTTCTGCACAAAAGCGATTCTGCGAAGCAATGTGAAGACTTCTGCTTCCCAGGCACAGAGAAGGTGCTAGCAGGGAATTCTCTGCCTGCCTTTCCCCAGTGCTCTGCAAGCTCTCCAGGACAACATAAAATCTGGGGCTCTGTGCTTTCCTTCGTCTGAACAAGTGTTACTGTTTTCTGCACAAAAGCGATTCTGCGAAGCAATGTGAACACTTCTGTTTCCCAGGCACAGAGAAGGTGCTAGCAGGGAATTCTCTGCCTGCCTTTCCCCAGTGCTCTGCAAGCTCTCCAGGACAACATAAAATCTGGGGCTCTGTGCTTTCTTTTGTTCTGAACAAGTGTTACTGTTATCTGCACAAAAGCGATTCTGCGAAGCAATGTGAACACTTCTGTTTCCCAGGCACAGAGAAGGTGCTAGCAGGGAATTCTCTGCCTGCTTTTCCCCAGTACTCTGCAAGCTCTCCAGCACAACATAAAATATGGGTCTCTGTGCTTTCTTTCCTTCTGAACAAGTGTTACTGTTTTCTGCACAAAAGCGATACTGCTAAGAAATGTGAACACTTCTGCTTCCCAGGCACCGAGAACGTGCTAGCAGGGAATTCTCTGCCTGCCTTTCCCCAGTGCTCTGCAAGCTCTCCAGGACAACATAAAATCTGGGGCTCTGTGCTTTCTTTCGTTCTGAACAGGTGTTATTGTTTTCTGCACAAAACGATTCTGCGAAGCAATGTGAACACTTCTGCTTCCCAGGCACAGAGAAGGTGCTAGCAGGGAATTCTCTGCCTGCCTTTCCCCAGTGCTCTGCAAGCTCTCCAGGACAACATAAAATCTGGGGCTCTGTGGTTTCTTTCGTTCTGAACAAGTGTTACTGTTTTCTGCACAAAAGCGATTCTGCGAAGCAATGGGAACACTTCTGTTTCCCAGGCACAGAGAAGGTGCTAGCAGGGAATTCTCTGCCTGCTTTTCCCCAGTGATCTGCAAGCTCTCCAGCACAACATAAAATCTGGGGCTCTGTGCTTTCTTTCGTTCTGAACAAGTGTTATTGTTTTCTGCACAAAAGCGATTCTGCGAAGCAATGTGAAGACTTCTGCATTCCAGGCACAGAGAAGGTGCTAGCAGGGAATTCTCTGCCTGCCTTTCCCCAGTGCTCTGCAAGCTCTCCAGGACAACATAAAATCTGGGGCTCTGTGCTTTCTTTCGTCTGAACAAGTGTTACTCTTTTCTGCACAAAAGCGATTCTGCGAAGCAATGTGAACACTTCTCTTTCCCAGGCACAGAGAAGGTGCTAGCAGGGAATTCTCTGCCTGCTTTTCCCCAGTACTCTGCAAGCTCTCCAGCACAACATAAAATCTGGGGCTCTGTGCTTTCTTTCCTTCTGAACAAGTGTTACTGTTTTCTGCACAAAAGCGATTCTGCGAAGCAATGTGAAGACTTCTGCTTCCCAGGCACAGAGAAGGTGCTAGCAGGGAATTCTCTGCCTGCCTTTCCCCAGTGCTCTGCAAGCTCTCCAGGACAACATAAAATCTGGGGCTCTGTGCTTTCTTTCGTCTGAACAAGTGTTACTGTTTTCTGCACAAAAGCGATTCTGCGAAGCAATGTGAACACTTCTGTTTCCCAGGCACAGAGAAGGTGCTAGCAGGGAATTCTCTGCCTGCTTTTCCCCAGTGCTCTGCAAATTCTCCAGGACAACATAAAATCTGGGGCTCTGTGCTTTCTTTTGTTCTGAACAAGTGTTACTGTTATCTGCACAAAAGCGATTCTGCGAAGCAATGTGAACACTTCTGTTTCCCAGGCACAGAGAAGGTGCTAGCAGGGAATTCTCTGCCTGCTTTTCCCCAGTACTCTGCAAGCTCTCCAGCACAACATAAAATATGGGGCTCTGTGCTTTCTTTCCTTCTGAACAAGTGTTACTGTTTTCTGCACAAAAGCGATACTGCTAAGAAATGTGAACACTTCTGCTTCCCAGGCACCGAGAACGTGCTAGCAGGGAATTCTCTGCCTGCCTTTCCCCAGTGCTCTGCAAGCTCTCCAGGACAACATAAAATCTGGGGCTCTGTGCTTTCTTTCGTTCTGAACAAGTGTTACTGTTTTCTGCACAAAAGCGATTCTGCGAAGGAATGTGAACAGGCACAGAGAAGGTGCTAGCAGGGAATTCTCTGCCTGCCTTTCCCCAGTGCTCTGCAAGCTCTCCAGGACAACATAAAATCTGGGGCTCTGTGCTTTCTTTCGTTCTGAACAAGTGTTATTGTTTTCTGCACAAAAGCGATTCTGCGAAGCAATGTGAACACTTCTGTTTCCCAGGCACAGAGAAGGTGCTAGCAGGGAATTCTCTGCCTGCTTTTCCCCAGTACTCTGCAAGCTCTCCAGCACAACATAAAATCTGGGGCTCTGTGCTTTCTTTCGTTCTGAACAAGTGTTATTGTTTTCTGCACAAAAGCGATTCTGCGAAGCAATGTGAAGACTTCTGCTTCCCAGGCACAGAGAAGGTGCTAGCAGGGAATTCTCTGCCTGCCTTTCCCCAGTGCTCTGCAAGCTCTCCAGGACAACATAAAATCTGGGGCTCTGTGCTTTCTTTCGTCTGAACAAGTGTTACTGTTTTCTGCACAAAAGCGATTCTGCGAAGCAATGTGAACACTTCTGTTTCCCAGGCACAGAGAAGGTGCTAGCAGGGAATTCTCTGCCTGCTTTTCCCCAGTGCTCTGCAAGCTCTCCAGGACAACATAATATCTGGGGCTCTGTGCTTTCTTTTGTTCTGAACAAGTGTTACTGTTATCTGCACAAAAGCGATTCTGCGAAGCAATGTGAACACTTCTGTTTCCCAGGCACAGAGAAGGTGCTAGCAGGGAATTCTCTGCCTGCTTTTCCCCAGTACTCTGCAAGCTCTCCAGCACAACATAAAATATGGGGCTCTGTGCTTTCTTTCCTTCTGAACAAGTGTTACTGTTTTCTGCACAAAAGCGATACTGCTAAGAAATGTGAACACTTCTGCTTCCCAGGCACCGAGAACGTGCTAGCAGGGAATTCTCTGCCTGCCTTTCCCCAGTGCTCTGCAAGCTCTCCAGGACAACATAAAATCTGGGGCTCTGTGCTTTCTTTCCTTCTGAACAAGTGTTACTGTTTTCTGCACAAAAGCGATTCTGCGAAGCAATGGGAACACTTCTGTTTCCCAGGCACAGAGAAGGTGCTAGCAGGGAATTCTCTGCCTGCTTTTCCCCAGTGCTCTGCAAGCTCTCCAGGACAACATAAAATCTGGGGCTCTGTGCTTTCTTTCGTTCTGAACAAGTGTTATTTTTTTCTGCACAAAAGCGATTCTGCGAAGGAATGTGAAGACTTCTGCTTCCCAGGCACAGAGAAGGTGCTAGCAGGGAATTCTCTGCCTGCCTTTCCCCAGTGCTCTGCAAGCTCTCCAGGACAACATAAAATCTGGGGCTCTGTGCTTTCTTTCGTCTGAACAAGTGTTACTGTTTTCTGCACAAAAGCGATTCTGCGAAGCAATGTGAACACTTCTGTTTCCCAGGCACAGAGAAGGTGGTAGCAGGGAATTCTCTGCCTGCTTTTCCCCAGTGCTCTGCAAGCTCTCCAGGACAACATAAAATCTGGGGCTCTGTGCTTTCTTTTGTTCTGAACAAGTGTTACTGTTATCTGCACAAAAGCGATTCTGCGAAGCAATGGGAACACTTCTCTTTCCCAGGCACAGGGAAGGTGCTAGCAGGGAATTCTCTGCCTGCCTTTCACCAGTGCTCTGCAAGCTCTCCAGGACAACATAAAATCTGGGGCTCTGTGCTTTCTTTCGTTCTGAACAAGTGTTACTGTTTTCTGCACAAAAGCGATTCTGCGAAGCAATGTGAACACTTCTGCTTCCCAGGCACAGAGAAGGTGCTAGCAGGGAATTCTCTGCCTGCCTTTCCCCAGTGCTCTGCAAGCTCTCCAGGACAACAGCAAATCTGGGGCTCTGTGCTTTCTTTCGTTCTGAACAAGTGTTACTGTTTTCTGCACAAAAGCGATTCTGCGAAGCAATGTGAAGACTTCTGCTTCCCAGGCACAGAGAAGGTGCTAGCAGGGAATTCTCTGCCTGCCTTTCCCCAGTGCTCTGCAAGCTCTCCAGGACAACATAAAATCTGGGGCTCTGTGCTTTCTTTCGTTCTGAACAAGTGTTACTGTTTTCTGCACAAAAGCGATACTGCGAAGCAATGTGAACACTTCTGTTTCCCAGGCACAGAGAAGGTGCTAGCAGGGAATTCTCTGCCTGCTTTTCCCCAGTGCTCTGCAAGCTCTCCAGGACAACATAAAATCTGGGGCTCTGTGCTTTCTTTTGTTCTGAACAAGTGTTATTGTTTTCTGCACAAAAGCGATTCTGCGAAGCAATGTGAACAGGCACAGAGAAGGTGCTAGCAGGGAATTCTCTGCCTGCCTTTCCCCAGTGCTCTGCAAGCTCTCCAGGACAACATAAAATCTGGGGCTCTGTGCTTTCTTTCGTTCTGAACAAGTGTTACTGTTTTCTGCACAAAAGCGATTCTGCGAAGCAATGTGAACACTTCTGTTTCCCAGGCACAGAGAAGGTGCTAGCAGGGAATTCTCTGCCTGCTTTTCCCCAGTACTCTGTAAGCTCTCCAGCACAACATAAAATCTGGGGCTCTGTGCTTTCTTTCGTTCTGAACAAGTGTTACTGTTTTCTGCACAAAAGCGATTCTGCCAAGCAATGTGAACACTTCTGCTTCCCAGGCACAGAGAAGGTGCTAGCAGGGAATTCTCTGCCTGCCTTTCCCCAGTGCTCTGCAAGCTCTCCAGGACAACATAAAATCTGGGGCTCTGTGCTTACCTTCGTCTGAACAAGTGTTACTGTTTTCTGCACAAAAGCGATTCTGCCAAGCAATGTGAACACTTCTGTTTCCCAGGCACAGAGAAGGTGCTAGCAGGGAATTCTCTGCCTGCTTTTCCCCAGTGCTCTGCAAGCTCTCCAGGACAACATAAAATCTGGGGCTCTGTGCTTTCTTTTGTTCTGAACAAGTGTTACTGTTATCTGCACAAAAGCGATTCTGCGAAGCAATGTGAACACTTCTGTTTCCCAGGCACAGAGAAGGTGCTAGCAGGGAATTCTCTGCCTGCTTTTCCCCAGTACTCTGCAAGCTCTCCAGCACAACATAAAATATGGGTCTCTGTGCTTTCTTTCCTTCTGAACAAGTGTTACTGTTTTCTGCACAAAAGCGATTCTGCGAAGCAATGTGAACACTTCTGCTTCCCAGGCACCGAGAACGTGCTAGCAGGGAATTCTCTGCCTGCCTTTCCCCAGTGCTCTGCAAGCTCTCCAGGACAACATAAAATCTGGGGCTCTGTGCTTTCTTTCGTCTGAACAAGTGTTACTGTTTTCTGCACAAAAGCGATTCTGCGAAGCAATGTGAACACTTCTGTTTCCCAGGCACAGAGAAGGTGCTAGCAGGGAATTCTCTGCCTGCTTTTCCCCAGTGCTCTGCAAGCTCTCCAGGACAACATAAAATCTGGGGCTCTGTGCTTTCTTTTGTTCTGAACAAGTGTTACTGTTATCTGCACAAAAGCGATTCTGCGAAGCAATGGGAACACTTCTCTTTCCCAGGCACAGGGAAGGTGCTAGCAGGGAATTCTCTGCCTGCCTTTCACCAGTGCTCTGCAAGCTCTCCAGGACAACATAAAATCTGGGGCTCTGTGCTTTCTTTCGTTCTGAACAAGTGTTACTGTTTTCTGCACAAAAGCGATTCTGCGAAGCAATGTGAACACTTCTGCTTCCCAGGCACAGAGAAGGTGCTAGCAGGGAATTCTCTGCCTGCCTTTCCCCAGTGCTCTGCAAGCTCTCCAGGACAACAGCAAATCTGGGGCTCTGTGCTTTCTTTCGTTCTGAACAAGTGTTACTGTTTTCTGCACAAAAGCGATTCTGCGAAGCAATGTGAAGACTTCTGCTTCCCAGGCACAGAGAAGGTGCTAGCAGGGAATTCTCTGCCTGCCTTTCCCCAGTGCTCTGCAAGCTCTCCAGGACAACATAAAATCTGGGGCTCTGTGCTTTCTTTCGTTCTGAACAAGTGTTACTGTTTTCTGCACAAAAGCGATACTGCGAAGCAATGTGAACACTTCTGTTTCCCAGGCACAGAGAAGGTGCTAGCAGGGAATTCTCTGCCTGCTTTTCCCCAGTGCTCTGCAAGCTCTCCAGGACAACATAAAATCTGGGGCTCTGTGCTTTCTTTTGTTCTGAACAAGTGTTATTGTTTTCTGCACAAAAGCGATTCTGCGAAGCAATGTGAACAGGCACAGAGAAGGTGCTAGCAGGGAATTCTCTGCCTGCCTTTCCCCAGTGCTCTGCAAGCTCTCCAGGACAACATAAAATCTGGGGCTCTGTGCTTTCTTTCGTTCTGAACAAGTGTTACTGTTTTCTGCACAAAAGCGATTCTGCGAAGCAATGTGAACACTTCTGTTTCCCAGGCACAGAGAAGGTGCTAGCAGGGAATTCTCTGCCTGCTTTTCCCCAGTACTCTGTAAGCTCTCCAGCACAACATAAAATCTGGGGCTCTGTGCTTTCTTTCGTTCTGAACAAGTGTTACTGTTTTCTGCACAAAAGCGATTCTGCCAAGCAATGTGAACACTTCTGCTTCCCAGGCACAGAGAAGGTGCTAGCAGGGAATTCTCTGCCTGCCTTTCCCCAGTGCTCTGCAAGCTCTCCAGGACAACATAAAATCTGGGGCTCTGTGCTTACCTTCGTCTGAACAAGTGTTACTGTTTTCTGCACAAAAGCGATTCTGCCAAGCAATGTGAACACTTCTGTTTCCCAGGCACAGAGAAGGTGCTAGCAGGGAATTCTCTGCCTGCTTTTCCCCAGTGC